>NC_071113.1:30067500-30115000 GCF_024256425.1 Clarias gariepinus
TCCAGCAGGGGGAGCTGTGATATTACTCTATACTATTTACAGGGCAGAACCAATCAGGAGCATTGGTGGCTCAGGGTTCGATTACGACCCAATGGCCAAAACCCCTGCCTCTGGATACAGTGCCAGTCCCAAGCCCGGCTGAAGGGGGGGGTTACGTCAGGAAGGGCATCCGGAAGTGTAAAACCTGTATGCAGATTAGATGGTCCGATCCTGGTTGCATCAGTTAAAGTGCCATATTTACATTTACATTTACATTTAGGCATTTGGCAGACGCTCTTATCCAGAGCGACTTACAAAAAGTGCTTTAATGTTTACAACATTGGATACATACTTACACTGGGTAAACTAGGTTAATAACTAAGTATGTAAATCTGACACAGTTGGAGCTCCGTGATTGGCTATAAATACGTGGCAACCCCTCGACGGGAGCAGTCGAAATACAGACAACGTTTTTGATTTATTGTGGAACACACCACAAAGTGTTTTATTCCTTATCCCCTTGAGACCAGCAATTTCTATTACTAATATAAATTAAGAAAAACAGTCAGTCAGAAATTGCACACATGTACACAACAGTGTAGTCTGGGTCTTAGGAGGATATAAATGTAGTTTGTATTATACAGAAAAAATGCGGTTAAGACATTTTTCAGAATACATTTTTATAATACTTTAATTCTGCAGAACACCGTTTAAAATTTTAATTACTAGTATCTTTGCAGGATGAAGCTTTGTGTCCAGCTGATCTCGATCTGTAATAATAGAGTGGATGATGCCCGTCACGTGTTGACCTGTTTGTGTGCAGTAACGAGGACGCAGAAGAAGGCTATGTCTTGGATCAGGACGGAATCGGTCTGCGTCTGACCGCCATGGAGTACTGGAAATGCAGCGAGACGGGAATCAAACTCCCTTTTAAAGGCGGAAAGGAGCCGGACTGCAAGTTCGTTATCGCAGAGTCTCTGCCTGAGCAGGGTGCGGCGTCACACTTTATCAGAACTGGGACAGTTTCTGTGCACATGCATGGAATCGGGTCGTAATTATTATTTTTCAGCAATGAACATTTATTAACTTTTTGTTTGTTTTTGTGACTCAGGCAGGAATCAGGTGGACACGTTTCTGGAGCAGCACAGAGGTGCAGGGATCCAGCACATCGGACTGTTCACGCAGGACATCGTGTCCACGGTGCAGGTCATGGCCGATGCCGGCGTTCAGTTCGTCGCTCCTCCGGCAGCCTATTACACTGAGGTGGGCAGGCGGCAGGAGATCGAGGAGGCGGGGTACGACCCAAAAGCCCTGATGCAGCACGGCATCCTGTTAGACACGGACCTGCGGGGAAACGCAGAGGATCCGAGCGCACGCGCAAAGAGGTCTGGTCTGGATGATGACGTGGTGTAATAAACCTTATATAGTGTGTGTCAGGGAGGGGAATCACGAGGGACCAGTTGATAGGATATTATACCAATATCTTATATGATACCTTCGTAAGTTAAAGTATAATACCAAATGTTGCATATGAGTTAATCAAACCTGGAAACAATCTGTTGATTGAATCGGGTGACAAAGCAAAGAAAGGCATGAAAAAGGCCCAAACAGCTAGCTTGTACAGTTAGGTGCGTACAAGCAAATCTAATAGAAAGGCGTTTAGGATTGGTCCTAATCAGGAAAGTGCTAGAATATTTGCTAGATTGTTTAGAAAATAATAAAATATGATAAAATACATACAAATAAATACTTTTTAAACATTGATTTGGGTTAGGAGAGTATCTTAGTTCTTGCAAAAAAGTGATCTTTAATTTATATTGTATAGCCTAATATACTTTGATTTAATTCAATTTTATTTGTATAGCGCTTTGAACAATTAACATTGTCGCAAAGCAGCTTTACACAGTCAAAAAGAATTATTTAAAGGTTGTATGAAATGTGAACGTGTATGAATCACAATGATAAAACTGTCCGTGATGAGCAAAGCCGAGGCTGACGGCAACAGTGGCAAGGATGTACTTAAAAGTCTTCCCATGCATCAGGTATCATGTTATCATAATTCATCGTGCCGTATGTAAACCTGACACAGTTGGAGCTCCCTGATTGGCTATAAATACATGCTATAAGGTGGGAAGGGTCTGTATTTTTATTTTTTCAGTTTGTTGCTTAATCCAGACTTCATTCTCCAGCAGATACCTGCTGCAGGTGTTCACCAAGCCGATCTTCTCAGAGGACACGTTCTTCCTGGAGCTGATCGAGCGGCGTGGAGCCACCGGCTTCGGAGAGGGGAACATCCGGGCTTTATGGAGATCCGTTCAGTCTTACATGAAGAAGAGGGAGGGCGACGAAGAGCACTTGAATATTAAAAACAAGCAAACTGGACAGCACTGATGTCTGATCGAGTAAACACGATGCTCACCATCAGACTAGTAAAATACGTTACTGTATGCAGAAGATGCTCTATATATTTAAAACTCTGGTTCATAACACTCCTGTAAAAAAATGTGTGGTTTTTCAGTTTTGTTTAAATGTTTTTGTAAGACTAATATAAATATATGTAGCTTTTTTTCTGTGGGGGGAGTAAAAAAAAAAATCCGCTCTGACCCTGACTGACTGATTCCTTATGCAACGTGACAGTATTTATTTCCATTAATTTGCATTCATTGTTGGCTGAGATCTTGTCCTGATGATGGGAGAGGCGAACTAGTCTGTAAAGTCTTTCCAAAGACTCTCACTGGAGTTCAAGTCAGGACTGTGTCAAAATTCAGTCCAGTTTTTGTGTGAAAATGGCTCTTGATGCTTCCAGAACCACTCACTCATCATCTATACCGCTTTATCCTGTATACAGGGTCACAGGGGGGCCTGAAGCTTATCCCAGGAGCCTTGGGGCACAAGGCGGGGTACACCCTGGACAGGGCGCCAATCAATTGCAGGGCGCACACACAGGCAATTTTAGATTTAAAATTAGCCTAATTTGCAGGTTGTTGGAATGTGGGAGGAAACCCACCAGGCACAGGGAGAACATGCAAACAGAGATGGGAATTGAACCCGGACCCTGGAGGTGCAAAGCGACAGTGCTAACCACTACTCCACCGTGTTGCTCCTTCACGGTCACAATCTGTACCATTAGGGAAGAAGAAAATTCATGATTTGGGTTGAGCACTATCCTTCCAGATTTTGTAAAAGAAAAGTTGTAAAAGAATTGTTAGCGGAGAAACTTCTCAAGTATTTGCTTATTTAAACCCAAGTAGGTCCATCAAGAGATTCCAATTAAGATTATATTTATTTAGACTCATCACTACGAGTTGATTCTTTCGGCTTCCAAATGACCCATTTGCTGCTAATTTTATCTAAACTGGAGAAAATTGCAATATTTTCACCAATTGTTGAACAGCTAGGATGTTAAAAACATATTTTAAAGAAAGCAATATAATAGTAGTAATATATAGTCGTGTCTCTGCGTTCATAATCAACCAAATCATTAAAAACCTCCACCACTTTTATCTTTCCACTAGATGGAGGTGTGTAACTCATTAAGTCTCTCTGATGACGGTTTTCCGTCTCACAGCTGCTCGAGTCTTCCGTTCCTAACCAGAACAAAACAAGGTTTAACCACAAAACCCGACTGGAATCTTCCAAAGAATCTCTGAACCTCATATAGTTAACTGTATAGTCACACTGTGAGATGCACTGCAGTTACACAACTGATTATAAAACACACTGATGTGCTAAACTACTGTGCATTATCACATAACCCAATAAAAATAAAACATATAACATATGGCAATAAGACAATGTATTTTTTTTCCTATTTTATTTAAGGAATGTTCAAATGAAAGTCGGACTTTAATCGTACAGAATAACAGAACACAGTCCTGATACTCTAATGAACTTATCCCAGTGTTTCACTAGTGCCTGGACAGCATCAAGGTAGAAAGTTTACTCAATACGCCGGAGCCGTGTTCGGTCTGCCTGCTTCATGTCTGAAACACTGGCCTCCCAGGAACTCCTTTAATGGCTTTTCAAACATGTGGAAATGTCTTGAAGCGAGGTCAGGACTGTACGGGGGATGTGGCGATAACTCCCAGCCAAGTTCCAGTAACATACAAGTGGTGTTAGTCAATGAGTGTATGTACAGTTCCCACAGACAGATGTCTCTCTTCCGCAGTGACAAGTGTTCATGAGAACGACTGCAGTGAGCTCTGAGTCACCTTGTTAGGGATCGTCATTCACAGACGTACAGGTTTCTTTAAAACGTTTGCATCTTTCAAATGTTCTACTTCTCAGCTAAGAGTCTCATCACCGTACTTATAGGTGGTTGTTTTGCTAGCATATTAAGTGGTCACTATTGCATTCTAAAAAGTTCCTAGGGGGTTACTCGTGGACCAGAGAGTTTTTTTTTGTCTTTGAGTATTTTAATGGAGAAAAACAATCGGAAATTTAACCTGTCGCACATGCACAAGCGTTGTATGTATCCCTGTACTATACTGTACTGTATATTTCCATGTTAGGCCAAAATTATATAATACTGGATACATAGTTACAATGTTAGTCTGATCATATGATATATAACATGCTAACCAGCCACCAAGGAGTTGATTAGCTACAGTAATCAGATGTTATTTCAGATTTGTATTCTTTTAGGTGGAGCTTGCCGAGGCTAACAGCTGTGTTTACGGCATCTGTATACTGATGCAGCTGTGATACACGCCTGGCTAACGAGGCAGGCCCCAAGTCAATTAGACCTCATTACTGAGTGAGACAGATCCCATGATAGTCTCAGTATGCTCAATGACCAAACAGCACGGCATCTGAAACTCCCTTATCCCGACTGGTAGACGCCTGCCAGACATCTGATGTCACTTCCTGAATTTTTTGCCAAGGGATAACAATAGGGAACTTACATTACTAAAATAATAATAATAAATTATATAATACAAGAAAGTACAGCAGAATATATCCTTTAAACAGAAAACCTAAAAAGTACAAAGTTGGTTAATTAGTCTGATGAACTGCTTAGCATAATTAATGCATTCAATATATCTCATGTATTCTCTCTTTGTTTTACTTCAGTATGCATACTTTAGTAATTCACCAACATACTGTAAGCTAAGCAAACCAGACGTCTCCTCAGGAGACGTCTGGTTTGCTTAGCTTACAGTATGTTGGTGAATTAGTAAAGTTCACAATACACCTTAATGTGACTTGAACTTAAAGTTCAAGTATTATGTGTTCTGCTAAAATTCAACTTTAACTAATTTGTTCCCTAGCGGTCACTGCTAAATGTAGTCATAATGTCATAATCAGCGTCTAGGTAAAAGTTGACGATTACACCCTTTATAAAAATGACACAACATATACATGATTAGCATAGTAGCTGTCTAAACATTCTCAACACTGCATTAAGGTTGTTGAGATAGTACAGTATATGAGTTAACTTAGCTAATGTGACCTTTCCACCAAGATATTTCTCGTTAACTGCTATTCAGAACAGCTATAAAGTTAGCGAGTACTGGGCCAACAGTTATATTGTGTAATAAAAAGAGTAGCCAAGCTAACCTTAACTAAGGTTTTTTGCTGCATAAATTAATATGTTTGCTAGCAAACATTATGCGTTTGTTTAAGGAAACAGTCATTTTTTAATAAACACAAAATTATATTTTGACTTTTTTTTTTGTTTTTACAAACTGCAAATAAACTCAAACAAAAGTAATATATATATATATATATATATATATATATATATACACACACACACACACACACACCAATATCCAGGACATGTAGAAAAAGAGACTCTAATTTAAATTATTTATTGAACAAATCTTACAGTTTTAATAAAGGGCTAAATATTATACTAGAAATACTACTACTACTACTACTAATAATAATAATAATCAATCCTTCAGTGTGATTGTTATTGTTGTTCAGATCTATAATATTTAGGATTGATCACCAGAATGATTGCAACAATATAATTGTAATTATTTATAATTTAACTTCTTAACAAATTGCGAAATAAAAATTATATATAAATTATATTATAAAGGAATTAAAAATTATTTTCAAACCTTCTAATGGTAGTTTAGGTATACACTTTTTTTTGCAAAAAAAGTAAATAATAATAAAAAAAAAAAGTTATACCCGAAACATGCTGCATTGGAAATGGCAAATAAGTCTACAGAGCAACAAAAATCAGAATGATGATGAAGTGATTTAAAGGTGATTTATAATTTTTGAAGTTACTAAAGAATCTAAAATGATAGCAGAATGTGTGTCTCCTGTGCGCATGTACAGCACATGGATTACTGCCTTACAGCAGATGTTTTGTCCAGATTAACACACGATCATCAGGGTTGGGTCTCACACACACACACACACACACACACACGCTCAGCAGGAGTTGTCACACTCCCAAGGCTGTATTGGTGAGTCATCAGATCTTTGTTTATAGTTAGTGCTTATACTGACCTTGATTGCGATCTGATTATTGCCCAGTAAGCAAAAGAGTGACTTCGCTGACAGGCTGACCTACTTAACACACACACACACACACACACACACACACACACTCTGCATGGAAACCCACATTTAACCACGGCTCAGGTGCAACAAATACCTAAATGACATGATTATTGTGTTGATCGTGTTTTTCAGCAGAAAAGAAAGACATAATTACAATAAACATGATGATTGAAACACTTTTAATTTTCAAATCTGAAAATATTGATCCCCAGTTATGCAACATAAATGATTAGTTTAGTTATGCGCTTGCTCTAATTCATTATCGTATCATGGATACTTACTGTATAAGTATCCATGAATGAGTTGTAAGGTTAACAACTCATTCATGGATACGTATACAGTAGATGTTTTGCATATGATGAATAATATGAAAGAAAAAAATAAAATGTATAAATTTTTTTTATTAAAATGTTGATATGATGAAGTGGAAATTAATCTCCAGTGTCAGCACTTTGTAACAGTCAAAAGTAAAGCTGTAACTTTAAAGGGTACCTATTATGAAAAAATCACATTTTATAAATTTTTAGACATTAAAAAGAAAAAATGTGGGAGGAGCCTACTTTATGTCTCTTTAATGTCTTTTTATTGGTCGTCGTTTCAACAAAACAATAAGAATTTCCGCCTAATGTGACCTCATATAAGATAGCCCCTCCCCTGGTTTGTGGCTCAGCTCTGCTGTTCTCTGGACTCAAAAGCATCTCATTTACATAGACACTGAAACAGTGTGTTTGGAAGAGGAGTGAAACAGGGGGAGTTTCAGATATGAAAAAATGCATTATCTGAGGGGCATTTCAGCTGGGGCATTAAAACACACACACACACACACACACACACACTACTTGTTAGATTTGTGATACCTGTGCTAGCTATCTATCTATCTATCTATCTATCTATCTATCTATCTATCTATCTATCTACTGTACTGTATATATCAATTAATCAATCAATCAACACTCGGAAAGTGTTTAATAGTCTCCAGGCTACATATTATATCTGTTCCAAACATAATATATCACCAAGTAATGAATAGAGATAACAGTTTTTGTCTCTTCAGCTACATAAACGTAAAGGTCATTATATTGTGATAATAACATTAGCATGTCCTTTATTAATAAATAAGAATTTGTAAACAGGTTGGCAAACTGCCATTGTAAAGTCTCTAAAACCGATTGATCTGAGGTGTTTTATTACTTATAAAGTACTAAGGTTTATCATATATCAACCATTAATATTGTAATGATCATGGTATCATAAAGTACACTTATTAAATTATGTTTATGCTGTATTACTTTATAGAACTCTAGGGCATTACACTAACATGTACCTGTTTTATCTGGCAATGTGTGTAATATAATAATTCTGTAAATGTTACAGATACTCTTGTTTTACAATAAAATAAAATTCCACATAAGCAAACCATAGAATTTCTGTATTACGTCCTAATTCAACAACACGTTGGTATTCCTGAAATTACTGGCAATGATTTAGCAAACTAAACTTTTATCTTCAGTCATCAACTAGCATAAACACTGCACTTGTATTTTCCACTTCCCTAGCAACAGTATTCTCATGACTATATTCAACTGTTCACTTTACTAGCAATGCTGACATTATAATGTACTGTAATGGAAGAGATTTAACCAATTTAACAACACATATGAGGTAAATGTTCTGAGGATTTCATTACCTAGTGTACTCATGACTTACACATTAAAACCCATTATCTTCATTTGTATAGAATATGTTTTGCTCCTTATTTAAAAACACATTTGAGGTAAATGTTGACATTTCTGATGAATTGTCTGGTTTGTACTGCCTGTACATCTTCATGCTGTGTACAAACATAACAGTTACATTTAATTATATGTAATATTTTCTTACTGTTGTAAAAAACTTTTGATTTTGTGTCGTTTTTTTAATACACCTTTCTGCTGTATAAAACCATAATAGCTAGCTTAATTATTAATCTAAGTTTAAGGTTATAACAAATTTGTTTCTACTTATTTAAAAACATATCTGGTGTGAATGTTGACATTTATGGAGATATTGTGGAATTTTAATAAAACTTTACAATGTATAAAAAACATACAGTAACAGTTATATGATAGCTAGCTAAATTACTAATATTAGTCATTACTCATATTTTTTATGACTTAAACAATAAACCTAATGGGTCTTTGGTTGCCATTTGTTTACTATGCTATCAGTTAATGCTAAGTGGAATAATAATATAATTATAGGCATATAGAGTATTTTTCTACTTATTTAAAAGCACATCTGAGGTAATAGTTGACAATTCCAAGGAATTTGGCTCATTAGTACTGCCTGCACACCTTTACACTGTGTACAAACATAGCAGCTACACAACCACCTAGCTAAATTATTAGCATTACTCAGCAGTTTATAACTTAACATTAACCCTTCTGCTCTTTTATTTGTTTACTGGGCTAGCAGTTGATGCAAACTAAAATAATAGTGCAGTTATAGCTATATAGAGTTTTTTCCCCCAACATTTTTAAAAATACATCAGAGGTAAATGTTGACATTACTGTTAATATTGTGGAATTTCAATACACTTTTACACTGTATAAAAATTATAGCCATTATACAGTATGATAGCTAGCTAAATTATTACTCAGTAATCACCTAGCTTTTTAATGACTTAACAGTAAACTAAAGGGTGTTTTGTTGTTTTTATTTGTTTACTACACTATTCCAGTTAATGCTACCTGGAATTTTAAATGTAATTATAGTTATATTTATTAATTAAAAAAAAAAATTGAGGTCAATGTTCATGTTTCTCATTTTTACTGACTGTACACTTTTACACTGTGTACAAACATAACAGCTAGCTAAATTATTAGTATTAACTAGCATTACCTAGCATTTTTATGACTTAAACAGTAATCCTTTTGGTATTTTGTTTACCATGCTAGCAGGTGATGCTAGCTGCAATTATGATGTAATTATAGCTATATAATGTATTTTCCTTCTGTTTTTAAAAACACATCTAAAGTAAATGTTGACATTTCTGATGATTTTGTCTAATTTCTCCAGAGTGTACACCTTCACACTGTGCAAAAAATAACAGCTACATGATAGCTAGCTAAATTATTACTTAGTGTACATACTGTATTTACCAGCTGCCTAGCAACCTTCACAACACTGACCACACAGAAGTTTTTTTGACCACACAGTTACACATACTACAGTATGTAGGCCAGTGCTAAAGGCTCGTACAGAAAAAAGAGGAACTCTTATGACTATAAAGCATGTCATTTTTAATTACACCATTTTCCTGGGATTCATACTTCCTCCCGTCACACACTCTTTGAACTCCATCTAAAACTTCACATGGCACAGAAAATGTGATAGGTGTGTCCGTGGCACTAACACCCACAAATGAGCTTTGTTGCTCTTGGCGAATGTGAACCCGAGCTCTGTGTCCTCCTGAAACACCTTAAACCGATGGCTTAAACGATATGTGACATGTACACCGGGTGGATCAGTTGACGTAATGCAGATTGGGTAACTGAAAGGTCTATATTCCTCTTTTTAGTTTCTAGTGTTGGTTGCGAAACAACATTTCTCAATTTTAATTCGAAAAAAAGGCTGTTTTTTATTTCAATAAAATAAGTAATTATTTATATATTTGGAGCATGTCCCTTCAATATTAATCAATTAATTATTGATTTTAATTAATTATTAATGATTATATTATAAGAGTCTTACTTTTGCTACTAAATTTAAATATTATACAACAGTTAGTTCTGACCGAATAATCTGAGTGTACGAGAGGCATTCCATGAGTGTCGATAATAGACAGCAACAGCACTGGGATGTTTAACTATATGCATCACTCTGCGTCCCAGATGTTCTACAGTGGTTAATTCACTATCTTTGTGTAGCGTTGCAGCGTGGTTGAAAGTAGGTCTGCAGTACTGAGGAGAGAGCAGCTGCCTGCCAAAACCTACATTCACAACCGGTCACAGAAGCACTTTTAGCAAGGACACAAACCCTACATAATGGACTAGCTTTGCATTTCACGCTATTTGGGATTCAACCCCTTAACCAAAGAGTTAAGAAATTTGATATTTTAAAGCAGAATAAGTGAAAATATAAAATAAACCTCATACTGTAGGTTTCTCAGGACTGTCCCCCACCTCCATGCTTTATTGTCCTAACATTTTGGCTACCTAGTACCGATAAGTATTTACATCTACATTCACCCGTTAATTACAACTTTCGGTCTCTAACTGTGGGTCGCCAGCTCCATCAGCCGGGGTTTGTTAGTTCCAGCCCCGAAAGAGATGTTTTGGAGCAAAATAACTGGTTAAATAAAGAAACAAATCATAATTTGTTTAAAATAAATTGTGTTTGTGGCCCTGTTGTATACAGCCGTGCCACAGATGTGCTGATATTCATCACAACGGCACTCTCTCCCAAGTAATATTACACACAATATAGTTTAAGATATCATATATGTTTGGTTGTAATATTTTTGCATGTGCATTCTAATTCATCTTATCGTCGATACCACTGTATCATGTATACAGGGTTGCAGGGGCCTATCTCAGAAGACAATTAAACGCAGGGCACACACACACACACATATATAAAAACTACAGGCAATCTGGAAAGACTTATTATCCTAATCTGCATGTTTTTGGACTGTGGGAGGAAACCCATCATGCTTGGAGCACAGACCCTAAGGTGGGAATCGAACCCTCGACCCTTGAGGTGCAAGGCCACATTACAAAACTCATAAATGTAAATATAATTTTTTTTATTTTTGTATATTTCAAAAATATACTAATAATATTTTATTAATAGATTGTATTATATTATTATTACATTAAAAAAAAACGTTTTAGTATGTCAATTGAAAAACAAACCCAAAAAGTCTTACACAAACTGCGTCATCACTAATCACTTTTGAGTTTTCTCAGTGGGGTTGTACCAATCAGACCGGGGGGGGGGGGCGTGTAATTTGTACGATTATTTTGTCAAGAATGAATAAAAAACTCGAACATTTTATTCAACTGACATGATATAAACTAATTTCTTTTGTATGCGATTATCTTGTTTGGTCAAAGTTGTTTGATTTATTTGAAAATCAGACTTTGTCAGTAAAGCGCGCACCCCCGCGCCGAGTCGCGAATGGTTTATCCCGCTCTCCACTCCTCACTCCCGCACTGAGAGACCAGTCTGTGTGTGTGTGTTTAGTAGGAAACATGCAGCAATAAGGAAACACAGTAGTGCACATCGGTGTGAGTGTGTGTGTTTGTGTGCTTGTGTTTGTATGTGTGTGAGAGTGTGTGTGGCCTGTTTTTTCGTGAACTTCATAACTTTTTCATCGCATTCTGCACTAAATAAACCAGCGTCAGGTTGAGTTTCGGGATGTTGTTCGACTCGAAAGTGTGAAAAATGTTTGTTTTTGGTGAGTATCTTCTGTTTTGTTTTTAAATCATCGTCACAAAATCTTTAGAACTAACACCATGTTCATGTTTTGAGTGCTTTAAGTGCTTCCAGCTCTTTGGGTGCTGTGATAACTTTTACTTTTTTCGTCAGTATGTTCAGGACACGTCCAAATTGCTATGATGTGCACTAGGTAGGGCGCATGCGCGGCTGAGGTTTGAGCGCAGGAGGTAGTGCGCATGTGTAGGCGTCGAGCAGCGGATTGGGATCGAGTCCTCAGGCAGTGGAAGGCTAACTTGAACTAGCCTGTAGCCATTGTTTGCCAAGGCATGTTTTGAACCTGTTATACAGTAGTATACATGTGTCTCTGTAGTATAGGAGTATTTTATTATTTTAATGATTTAAGCTTTGATATAGTGTGTGAAATTGTATTTCATACTTTATTTTATTACCATCTTGTAAGATTTACAAAAAAAGAAAGTTTATTGTATACTCTCACAAACTTTTATAATAATTAAAAAAAAAAACACTTGTCATGAGTTCTCCAATTGAAATGCATTGCTTTACCCTGTATATTCGTACACATGCATGGTTAATTTTATCATTTAAAAGTAAAAAAGTTAAATCTGGTGATTTTTTTTTTTTGGTGATAATTTATTATACTTTTTTTTTAATGTGTGTCCCAGTTCTTGATGAACATTAAGAATTGAGATCAGACATCACTTTAAACACCATCTTAAAGCAGATTAGTCTTTGTTTAACCCCACAGAGAAGCGACACAAGTCTGAATCCCTGTCGTAGGGGGGCAGCAGGATCCACGCCGGGGCTAATGAGCAGGCCGTGCACGCATGGCAACGTCGCAGCTCCTATTCTTGTCACACCAGGATCTCCAGCCGCGCATGCAAATTAACAGCAATTATCCGTCTGGTTAGGGCTCCGTCATCCAGATTTTGATTTGCTGCATAAACTCTGCGTTTTCGTGACGAGCGAGTGCTCTCGGTTTACTTTTTAGGAACTTGGGAGTATTGCGAGGGTAAAAGTCTTTGTGTTGTGCCATCCTGGGAAATTAATCAACTTCAGGATGGCGTGATGAAAAGGAGTTTGATTATGACTGTCCTGTACCTGAGAGCAGGTTGTCAGTGCTAGTTAGTTACTTTATGCCCCAAAAAATAGTGCTGGGCGATATGATCTCGATTGAGTTGAAAATTTTACCCTCGATTATGATTGATTAACGATTGTTATAATTATTTCCTGGCTTTTTCATTGTTCAGTCACACGGTTTGTACTGTAAATTTGGCCAACAGCTGGGATTTTTTTTTTTTAATGAAAGACTTTCTATGTTTCTTCCTTGTCACAGACTGGAAGGGGTGGAGTCATGTGATACACACTTGGTATTGTGGTTTTGAGGGGCCAGTATTCACAGAATTGAAAAATAATTGATGGCCAAGATCACTTCAATTAGTGTTCCTGAATTTTTATTCATTCTTTATTGATTGAATAGCCCTAGTTTGACTAATGAATTTTTCAACTTTGCGATGCACATGAAGTAGAAACTGTTTTTCATATTTGATACATTTTGAGCTCTAAGCTAGGTTCTGGTCAGCTTTAATGTTCTGTCTGATAGTTTAAGTGTACACTATTCAATTTTCTACTTGCGATATTTTTTTAGCTTATAGTGTGTTCATCAGGACTTAAATACTTAGTAACTATAAGAGCTTTTATAATTTGTAAAATATTATAGCGTTGCTGGTGCAACAAAAATATGTGCAGATATTTGAACTTTTTAAATTCTTCTAATTTATGCTGGTGTGAAATCAGTTTGCGTTCAGTAGAAGCCGTACTTTAAAGTGTGTGAATTTTGAGCTAGAATAAACTTTGATGTTTTGGTAGGTTAAGTGTATGCTGTTCAACACAATTTTCAGCTTATGATATTTTCATCTTACGATGCATTCATCTGGACGTAAATACTTAGTAACTCTAATAGCTTTTGTGATCTGTAAAATATTGTAGAGTTGCCAGTGCTAGCTATTTCCCACAAAAATATGTACAGACTCTGACTTACATTTTTGGGACTTAACGCTGATGTGAAGACGATTCACGTTCAGTAGAAACCGTACTTTGAATTTTATACATCTTGAACTTTAAGCTAGACTTTGATAAGCATTGATGTTCTTGTAGATCAAGTGGACAGAAGTGATGGGATCTTTAAGGATCACCCGATACAATATTGTCACAATACATCGGTGCCGGTTCGATTTGTATTGCGATTCTTTATGATTTTATAAATATCCCGATTGAATATTTTGTTCTTTTAGATTTTGTTACTATTACTTTACTACAAATTCAGCAAATAACTCCTACCTACCACACAGAATAATGTGACGCCTGCCAATCTGTGAATCATTTAAAGTGCCATCTATAGGATTATAGAGGACCTACAACAGTTTGAGACAACTTTTGAAGATTAGGAAGAACAGAAAGCCAATCAGACGGCAACTTCCGAAGAGATCATCAGGAGACGTGAAATGGTTGGTTGTAAGCGGAATGTTTGGGGTGGAAACTAAAGCTACGTTCGGTTTGACACGGCAGGTTGGCTCTGTAAAGGCACAAGTTTGTTTATTGTTTGATGATGTAAACTGCCATGTTGATTCAACATAATTTCTAGACTTGGGGTTGAGAAGAATTTCCAGAGTTTCTGGACGGGAATTCCAAGCTGAGGGTTTTCTCAGTCATAGTTGGGGAAATTCTGACTCGTCGTTCTAATTGTTCACCGCTTGGACTGGAAGGCGTTCACACTGGGCTACAAATTAAAATTTATATTCTGAGGTTAAACAGTAGAAGCATGATTTCCTCTTTTTCTGCGGATACTGTACACATTTGTGCATTTAGGAAAGTCAGCTGACTTAGAAATTATCACAAAACTATGCTCGTTTGTCAGTCTTTTAGGTAGGCTGTGGCAATTTTCATACTTGTTTGAGTGTGTACGTTGATGAGCCAGTAAATAATAACGCCGTTCCTGACTCGGCTCATTTGCATATAGTGACTCCCACAAAACTCCTTAAAAGTTAATGCACACAGATAGATAAGTGGATAATATTTTGACTTGTCATGTTTGCTGATAATATTTAAAAATGTTAGTAGTAACTATAAACCCTCAAATGCAACAATTTAAATTAGTTTATACTAGTTAGTTAGTCTGCTTAAGCATAGGTTTTTCGCGAACTTGGGAAATCCAGACAGTTATTTTTTTTTTTATTACAGGATTTTACCAATATTTTTTTGTGTAAGCGATCATACAAAATATTTGTGCACAAATCTGTTCAATTCCAGATTAATAAACAATTACTAAGTGAGAAAATAGTTTTTTTTTTCCATGTAAAAGTTCGTTATGAGGCACGAGTCACTGGGAAAGAGAGCGTCATTACATCACACTTTTGTACTCGTATAGTAGCTAGCTAACATATTAAGTTATATATCCTAGATAAACAATGAAGTTAGGCATAAAGCTAAAATAAAGCATAACTGACTTATGTTTGTAATGCAGACTTGATTTACAAATCATGGTAACTTGAAAGAAACGATAACGAATGAGGAATCGTTTTAAATTCTGCGGTTTAATGAATTTCTTTTTGTTGGCTGCGAAACTTTCCTGTTAATTAGTACTCGCCAAATTGGTTTTGTTTTCCCAGACCTTTTTTTTTTTTATGTTGGAAAGTGAGGTTTTGGGTGTGTAATTTGGTAACACGCCAAGGTTTCTCAAGACCTTGGAAACAAGCGCACACGGAACGGGTTTGGCATCGAACACCTGCTGCTTGTTAGAAATCCAAGCCACCAGCATTTACTTTTCCTGCTGGCATGAGACCAGGCACCTCTACATGCATGCTTACATGATTATTTCTTCATTCTTTATTGTTTTCAATGGCACCGCGCTGTGATTTATACACTCAGATATTCTGGGACGAACAGGATCGATATTTACAGTATTGGACGTGCTGGTATAAATATTTATATACCTAATATTTAAATCAGCATGTATGAGTTATTGCTAAGTTGATGTGACTTGATACGAATAAACCTAATTATGACCAGCATTCGAGGGAAAGTCGTTAATCTGAAAGGTTCCGCCTTCCGCTTAATTGTCTGTAAAACAATCCTCAGCGATGTGCTAGCTAGCTAATTTGGGGTTCTTGGTACCTACAATAGTTGTCTAGAAACTGTGTTTTTTTTCAATTACCAAAAGCATGGCTTGGTAAACTTTCATTATTCTGTATTTTAATACATTAATTTAAGGATTATATTGACTATTAAACATAACTTAAAAGTTATATTAAAACTACAAATCACTTGGAAATCCAGATTGATTGGATTATTTATTATATAGAATTTATAAAAAAAAAAAAAAAAAAACTTAAGCAAAAATACCTGAGATTTTGTTAGCATTATTTTTAAATTCGAAAACAATAGAATTACCTCAAGAGTAAACGTGACGCTGGGAATGCTTTTTAGGACCACGGCCTTGACGGGTTTATGTTAAGCTGTTTTTAAGCGCTAATGCTAAACTACAGCTCCGATTTAATCACTTTTTGTACTAATAAACATTTTCCTGAGGTAAACGTTGGTGTTTCTTGCGCGTACTGTGTTTATAAATGAAACACTTGTCACGTTGACTATGTTTATATTCAAGTAGGGTAATTTACAAAGATGTTGAAAGACAAAACACAGCGGGAGATCTGGGGTAAGTCGACTTTTGGATTCCCTTTTATGGAGTTTTGTGGGTGTGGCTAAATGGAAATGCTTTAAAGCTTGTGACTGTATTTTATAGTTTTCAACAAAAGTGCACACAAGTATAAAAAATATTTCTACTATAATCAATAAATGTTTTACTAGCTGAACAAACAATGTGTGTTTGTATAGATATTTATAAAAAATGCACGATTTGTCACTTTTAAAAAATCATATTGCGATTTAAATTGCAATATTTAACTATTAAACGTACCATTTTGCATTAAATTGCAACATGTTTTTAAGTGATTTTATGAAGAGAATGTTTGCCAATATCATTTAACACTTAAATAACAAAAATTATTTTAAAAAGTTAAACAAAATCATAAGTTATTGACAAACTTTACCCAAATTTTAGAGTATGCTTATATTACCAGGTGTAAATTGCAGCTTTTTGCAATTAAATATTCGCACAGGTTCGTATCGCATTTTCGATTTTAATATGATTAATTGTGCCGTGCTAATAAATGTAATAAATTATTAAATGACTAGTTGGACAGTCTGTAAATTTCATCAGTCGTGTTTTTCCAGGCTTTTCAGATCCTCCTTTCTTAGAATAAAGACAGTCTAAAGGACGCCGTCCTCGTTAGGACGCTCGTCATGATACTTTTATATTTAAAAAAAGTTCAGCGTTCAAGTTCATATTCTGCGTAACTGATTATCCCGCCATCCTCATTATATCTTTGACTTTATGATGATTCACAGAAGCAGCGTCTGCGATGTACAGATTAAAGCCCCGAGACACCAGCGAGTTATCAGACGTTCACACATGGCCGAGCGCGGCCTTATTAAGTTTCCGATATACTGTGGAGGCCTTTGTACTCCGGAGGCTCTGGGAGGCCGCGTGCTAGCGCTCATGGCTCTGGTGTTTTACAGCCACCGCTTTAGCATTAACTAGGTCACACTGTTTCCAGCGCGCGACCCCACCTAGCCTGGAAGTTCCCCGGTCCGTTTGCAGTCTTTAGTACCTCGCGCCCGGGATATTGGTACGCTGCTCCACGGCCGCTTAGTGCTCGGGTTTATCATCGGCGGGATGCAATGCGTATAAGGATCCTCGGGGAAGGCAAGTTCCGTGTGGGAACAGATGTGTGTGTGTGTATGAGAAAGTAGAGTTTTAAGTTGAATGACGGCTTGTTAGACAGGGAGGTGTTAACACACACCCAGTAGATTATTACACTTACACGAGTGTATTTTGGCAGTTTATTGAGCTGCTACACACACATATTCCTATCCAAGACAATGGACTTAATCGAGCCAAATAAAATCCTCATCAAATTAAAGCCGGGATGTCTCTGGCACATGTGAGCGGTTAGCCGTGTCGCTGGCGGTATGCCTCGGTGTCTGGACACACTCGTGTCTGTGTGTGTTTGTGTGTGTGTGTGTGTGTGTGTGTGTGTGTGTGTAAAACCCTGAACTGATGGTGTTTTGCATGAGCAGAGTAGTGAGTTTTCCTCTGCATTTTAAAGTCATAGTTTAGATCACATGCTCCACCCACTGTATCTCTGCAACCAATCAGCTCACAAGTTTGTCCACAGTACCAGTGTAACCAGTCGCATTTATGCTCCGCCCATGGTAACCAATCCGATCACAGGCTCCCACTCATGGTGCCACTCTAACCGGTCGCTATAACCAAGATCACAAGCTCCGCCCACTATCATCAATCAGATGACATGCTCCGCCCACAGTGGCACAGTAATCAATCACATCATTCGCCCATGGCGCAAGTGTAACCAGTTGGATTATAAGATTCGCCTACAGTGTCACTACTTCCAATCTGATAACTGGCTCCGCCCACAGTGCCGGCGTAACCGATCGCGTTTATGCTCCGCCCATGGTGCCATGGTAACCAGTTGGATCACAGGCTCCCACCCATGGGGCCACTGTCATCACTTCAATCATATGCTCCGCCCTTGGTGCCACCCGTAACCGATCGGATCACATAATTTGTCTACAGTGCCAGTATAACCAATTGGATCGTATGCTCCACCCACAGCTCCACTTTAACCAATCAAATTAAATTGATCACACCAGATGCAACTGTAATAAATTGAAATGCGGTTATACATGTTGGCATAAAACAAATAGTTTGCTCTCGACGACATTTCTGTCCTCGGTCAGGAGTCTAAGAGCACAAAATCTCTGGACGGGACATGTCCACTCCCTCCCCATGTCAATCACAGTGACACTAGCCAGTCACAGCTGTCTATAAACGTGGATTGCGCTTTCCTCAGATCTTCACCAGTTTCAGAAAGTAGGGACGAATCCTCTCAGTATAATGACTACATTAGCATTAATGCCGATCCATTAGCCTTGGATTTGATGTCGCCGTGTTAGACCGGTCGTCTTCACCCACCTTTAGGACGTTTTCACACTTTCACACTTGGCTTTTCTTTCTTCACACACACACACACTGTGGGGTTTTGTGTCATTACCCCTCGGCATGCGAGTAATGGGGCTGGTTGAAGTTCTGATGTCACTTCCTGTTTGTAGTTTGGTGAAAGTGTTGCGAAGGAGACGGATGAAGCGATTAGGAAGAAAAAACTTCTGTACTTTTTTTTTTTGGTTTGTTTTTCCCCCCATCTTTCTCTCTCTGTCTCTGTCCACATTTACTTTTGTCTCTCTCTGTTTTAGTTTCTTTCTCATTCTGTCTCCTTCTGTCTCAAATTCTTTCTCTTTGTCGCTCTCTCTTTTTATTTTTATCTCTCCATCAGTACAGTACTCTGTAGTTACTGTACACACACACATTGTTTTATAGGTGTGTGTGTGTGTTTTGCAGAAGTGTGGCTGTTTTGTTTTCCAGGTGCAACATATGGGACACGAAAGACAGAGAGCGAGAGACTTTGTGGTGGCTTTTTAAATGGAATGGCCTTGTCTTTTCTGCAAAAAAAAAAAAAAAAAAAACTCCCTCCCTCTGTCTCTCTTTTTCTCTCTTTATGATGGCCAGGGCTTTTGTGTGTATGCTAAACACAGGGGCAGCTGTGCATGCGAGTGTGTGTGTGTGGTATAAAAGCTGTGTGTTTGGTGTTGCTCTGCCCCGGGTGCTCTGTGAGCTGACAGGTTTGCACTCGAGCCCGTGACCGCGTTCACCCTGTCGCCTTTACGCTGTTACACGTCACTAACGGGCAAACGTATGCGTGTTTGTTCACTGTATACATACAGTGCGCTTCGTTAACCCTGTTTTGAAACCACGTCGATACGGAGACGTCGTATGTGACACCAACACGGCTCAGACTCTTTTAAATTGACACGATAAGGCACAATATCTGTTAACATGTATGTTAACATACGGCACAGCCAGTTTAAACAGCATACTGATATGGCAGCGTCACTTCGAACCTGACACCAGTGTGGTGCAGTCAATTTAAACACCATACCGATACAACACCATTTCTTTTAAAGTGACGCGGATTCGACACCATTGTTTTTAACGCATCATTTTACGGCATCATTAAACACGATGTGGCGCAATCGATTTAAACGTGACACTTATGTTAGTACGGCACTGTCTCTTTTAACGTGACGCAGATAAGGTACAATCTCTTTTAACGTGACGCCCATACCACACGGTCACTCTAAACACCTCACTGATGTCTCACTGCCGGTTTTATTGCCTAGCTACAATTACTATACAAACATTGCATCGTCATTTCCATTGCAACACCGATGTGGTATCACGACACGATTGTACCACAATCCTGATTTGCATCATCACGGTTAAATTTGTATCGGATTTGTTCGATCTCTCCCGGTGAAACTTTAAGCGACGAAAGTGTGTGATTTATTTTGGTGTTAAATCCAGATTCCTTTACTCCGGTAGCCGAAGCTCGTGGTGGTAAAAACATCTCCGGTCCTGAAATGACGTGGAAACTTCTGACACTGGAGACTCCTTCCCTAAGTGTCAAACGAACACCTCGTTACAGAAAACATTCGGGTTTTTAAACGACGTGGTGCAAAGGCAGTTGTGGTTGGAATAAATGATGATGCAGCTAGTGTGTGTTTCAGTTTGTCCCGAAGTTTCGATTGCTGCCTTTTTAGAAACTGAACTGAAATGTGTGTGTGTGGAAACGAACTAAGTGACTCATCACCTGCTCTGGAGCTTCAAGCATTTCACAAAGACGAGTTTCTGTTTTTATAAACTTATTTCTCAGTGATTTACGATCACGCCAGCTGGGATGATGTCGAGCGACGCTTCAGGCCGACCCGTAGCCGGAACGGTTCGCTCGGAACGCCGTGAGCGCGAGGCCGAGGGGGTCGCGTGCAACTGCAGCTCCGCCCACGGCTGGAGGGGAAAAAACACCATGGCACGTCTGCTTACTGTAAGACAGAGAGAGAGAGAGAGACTGGAGGAGAATGGTGTAGAGTACATAATGAAGAGAGCATGAGAAAGGGACGGAGAGAAGGATAGACTGAGAGGGATTTGGAGATACAGACAGAGTGAGAGAGAGACGGAAGGGGAGAGGGCAAGATTTTGAGAGAGGGTAAAAGAGATGGTGAGATCAGAGAGAGATTCAGTAAAACTTTAAGTGTTGGAGACGCACACACACACACTCCTCTGTCCCTCGTTCCCTGTCTCCTATCTCCGTCCTGCTCGTCTTCAGCACAGCTGAGAAACGGACTGCGGCGTGTTATCTCTGCATGTGAACGGATTTCAGGAACTGAAAATTCTGGTGTGTTTGTAAGAGTAAAAAAGCCTCATGGCCACGGGACAGACTCGTAAAAAACGAGCCTTGAGCTTACCTTCCCCCTAAAGTATTAAATTCCTGCTCAGAGTGAAGCGCTGGTGTGTGTGTGTGTGTGTGTGTGTGTGTGTGTGTGTTGAGTGAGTGCTTTAATTCTGGGACATAATCACACCAGAGCATCCAGGATTTCGCAAAACATGATGGTGATTAAAGGTTGGTGTTTATTGGTGAGGTTATCATCTATACCGCTTTAATCTCTTTATTACGGCTTCCTGTATCACACCACCCAGGGACCGCCACGCCACCCGTCCAGCCCGGAGACCGCCACGTCGTCCTTCCGACCCGGGGACCGACACGCGTCCCGTCTGACGTGATTAAGCGTTTCTTAAAAGCTGACCTCATGAGCGAGAGCTAGCTTATGAAACAAAAGCTAGCCGATCGAACAAAAGCCGTCCTGGCAACAATATAGAATAAAATTCTAGGCCACGCCCACTAAGACTGGGACAGGTCTTGGATCGGACAGACTTCAGGATTTTTAAATAAAGTGCTGAAGTACTGAGGAGGTTTTGGTGACCGGATGAGTGAAGGACTCTGGGGAATTTTTGGTGATTTTTAAGAAACTCGAGTTACATCTGAAGATTTTCAAATGTTATTGATGAGCGTCAAAGGTTTTCACGCTGCTGTAACCCAGGTGGAGGTGAAGGTCAATGCTGTAACGTGTCACATTACCAGGGTCACATGACCTAATTGTGTTAGCGTGCCAGCAGATAAGCGTGGTGTGTGTGTGTGTGTGTGAGAGACGCTGTACGATTGCTCCATCACTGCTGCTTCGCTCAGATAACGCCGTGTAAACCTTCGCCCTCGTTCTTTCTGCTTTCTTTCTCTTTCGCTTATCGCTTCACTTCTCCTAAAGGGACGAAACGCGACTTTAACCGTCCAGAAGTAACGTGGCAGAAAGGGGCGGGGCCGCTAGTAGAGGAAGTGTGGACACCTGCACAGCGAAGAGTCGCGCCCGGGGACGTCGTCCTCCTGTTTCAGGGCCAAAGTTTAATTTTAGTTTTAATCTGAGTAACTAACGTACGGCATCTAAACATTGGCAGCCGCGCTCATCTCGAAACCAGACGCGGGTAGGAAGGTGGACTTTAGAGCTCTGTTACATCAGAAGTGATTAAAGTGCTCACACGGTGACTGTACGCTGTAGTTATTTATTCTGTAGAGCAAAAATCAAACAATAATCTCATTAACATCAGGATTAACCATGTTGGGATCATCACACTGATTCGTCCGTTACAGGTAAAGCCGTTTCTAGTGAAACTGGTTTAAATTGAAAGTTAAATCAGTTTGTCATTCCTGCTAACCACGAGACGGTGGTAACCATGGTAACGGTTTTGGGTTTAGAAAATTACAGGAATGAAGCGACTGATGATACATTCAGTGTTTACAATGTAAAATGTAAAGGTTATGTCCGTTCATGATAAACGTTAAGGTGTTTTTATAAATTCCTAACGAAAGTATAGTTTAAAAAAAAATAAAAATAATGTTTTAAGTGATGGTACTTTTCGAAATGTTAAATTACATATTTTTGGTAATGTTTAAAGGAAAAGAAAAGACAGAAAATTTACTTTTTTGTGTTAATATCTATCCATTTAAATCTTCAAATTAACTGAATATTTTTAGGTATTAAAAAATCTTTAAAGCTTTAAAAATAATAAAAAAATATATTTTTTACTTTTTTAAAATGATGCTACTCAAAAGCATTAACTTTCAAAAATAAGAATAAATGTTTATTTATTAACTATTTTACCAACGTAAAACAAAAATAAATTAATTTCAACACTTGAAAAATAAACAATTTTGTAATTTAAACACGTTTTTTAACAAAACATAAGAAATGTATATAAATATTGCAGCTTTTTCAACACTGCTTTTTTTTTTCTTTTAATAAAAAAGCTAAACTTGTTAAATGGGGAAAAAAAAGTTAAATGTTCTTAAAATAACTAGTTTTACCTAAACACCTGAAATTATTATACACTTTACGAGTAACACTAATATTTTTTTTTTAATTTAAAAAGACATTAAGGACTACATATAATATAGTGGATGTTCTTTTATTATTATTATTATTATTATTATTTTATAATATTGCTGGGAAAAGTGCGACATGCAACCTTCCCACCTCATCATCTTTGTGGCTGATGGAATTGATTTGCTGTAAAGACGTCATTAATCTTCTAAAGTCACTTTTGGTTTAAAGACATGTCTTAGTGTTATAGCTGACTGAGGGATGTCGTCCTGTGATGATGTTCATGCTGGTCTCCTCCACCTCCAGCTTTCTGTATTTCTCTCTCTCACACACACACACACACACACATATCAGTGTTTATCCAGCGCTCAGCTTGGTTTCAATAATTTTGTCACAGAAAATGACTTGATCATAACACGGGAATGGTCGCACCTCCGAGCTCTGAGACGCTGCACATGAGAAGTTCTCGGCTTTCATAAGGAGTTCGGAAACCGGCGCTTCATCCAGGAGATGATTACAGATTCACTTCGAGTCACTCCTGTTAGTGTCTCATACGAGTAATGCATTGCCGTTTGTTTTTGTTTTTTTTCTTCTGGCCAACGAGCCCACGCCGCGTCTGTTCAGTTTCCTCCCTCGGGGGTGAAGCCTTCCTCAGACCGGGTGGTCGCTTTTCGGCCGTGATTATCGTTGATGTGTGGACGTCCTCAGACAGGAGAGCGGGATGTCCCTGATTATACATCGCCCACCCGGGGGGAGGGGGGGGCGTCGTTCTTCTAAACGACTGTATTGACGTCAGGGCCGAAACCATGATAAGGAAATTATGCCACTGTCTACGTTTCTGAGACATCGCAGACATCTTATGGCGACGTTTGTAAAAGATCCAGATTAGAACAAAACAAAGTGCCGGTTTAAATCTTTCCACTTTTTTGTGTTAGAAAAAAGAAAAATCGCTTCAGATTGCTATGCATTCTGGGACAGTTTAATTTCTAATTCAAATTTTGAACTGCTTATACGGCCACTCGTGACCTTAAGAATTTAAAAACAATAAGTAATAAATAGTGGAATAAAATAGTCTAATTAAAATAGTAATTAGAATAGCTATAGAAACCTAGCTGTACAAAATAGAATAGGGTATTACAAAATAAAAATATATAAGAAACACAAAATAAAACTTATCTATACAATGTAGAAACAATATAAAGATGAATTTGAATGGAAATGTCCAGGAAGTGTACAAATGTGCATGTGTGTATAGATGTCCATGGTCCATAAATGTCCATCATCTGCAATGGGCAAAACTGGGATGGAAAGTTAAGGGTTAGTGCAAATGTACAATGTCCATGAATGTCCAGGGAATGTGCAACAGTGCATGAGTTATGTCCATAAGTGTTCATTACTGTGCAGTGTCCAAAAATGCAGAGATTAGTCCTGTATGGTGACCATAACTGTGCAGGTGTTTAGCAGGTAATGCTAGTTACAAGCTAACACATAAAGTGCAAACTTTGTTTAATGTTAAATATCTTGTCTATTTCCTGACTCCATGCAGTCATGAGAAAGTCGTAAAAAGTACGTAACCGCACTGTACTCGATCACGTTATCGATCAAGGTGATTTATTCTTAAAGTCTGGAAGCTAACTAGCTAGGAAAGACGGCTAGTTTAGCGTTACGCAAACATCTGTCTAAAATTTGTCTTGCGTCGATCTCGCGCGTCAGTTTGACTTGTTGTTAATTCTTAAATTTTGTTATAGTTTGGCTTTTATATGATCAACGATGTACATAGGAGACTTTAAATGTGAATGAAATTGTATATTTTATTTGTTAATAGAATGAGTTATGAATACAAACAATTTACAGGTTCCGTTTTTGTTTTATTTCTAGGAAATTTTAAACAAATTATATTTAGAATAAATTATATAAATTGAAATATATATATATATATATATATATATAGTATATAAATTACCACTTTATCAACACACTAGTAGCGTTTTGTTGATATAAGACCAGCATTTGTATTTTATTTATTATTATAATTTTTCCCATGCCACACTTTTTCTTTAAAACTGCAGCTCGTTCAGGTTTTTACGTAACGCCGACCCTTCTGGATCACCTCCTATACATGTTCACGTATATATATTTTGCTGGAACATTTCAGCTAACAAGTCTGCTGGAGCACGCGGTGATGTAATCAGGCGAGGTCGAGTCGAGCGGTCGGTCTTGAGAACAGCCGAGTGTTTGTCGGGGACGCTCTGGAGTACATGTGGCAGTAATCAGCAGGGTTCGAGCGGCAGGCGTATTTACTTCGCAGGAGGAAAAGGGTGTATGTTTTGATAAACGGAGGGTCAGGGCTATTCACAGCCCGCGTCTCGGTGAGCTGATTACACGACCCGGCCTTAACCTCTGAACACGCGGCTCGCAATAGAGACGGATTACACGACCGACATAAAAGCTCTGTAAGACTCACAAGGGCTTTGATTAATTGATCGGTCAAATTTAGGAACGCCACAGACTAATTGTAAACCTGATGATCTGCTGCTTCCCTCCCAAAACTTTAATCACAACTCATGAGACTAAGATAAATAAAGAAAAACATGTAATTTAAGTCCTATAGCTGTGCTTTATTAGTTCTCATTACTGTTATTTTGTGTGAATATTTAGGGTAATTTTAAGCTTAATTGCAAAATGAACAATTAATTATACGTAAATGCGATTTCTGAACTTTTATTATAACCCTGTAGGATTGGTCAGAAGATGTGGATTAACATAGCGGTTGTCGTAATGTGGAATTTAAATCACAGGCAGTTTTTATATGAACACTTTATCGTTTCTATCGTGACTCGTCCAGTCTGAATGCAGATTAAAAACCGTATGTAAAAACTTTGTTCTGTAAGAAGATGGATATTTAATATGTTGCGAGTTCTGCAGGAATTTAGGCATTTTTTTATTTATTTAAAATATCGTACTTCATTTGCATTTCTTTTCCAAATGATTTGATTTGTTATCATAAGCAAAAATATAATTATCGTGTTGTAAATTGGTGACATTAGTAATACTTTTGCGCGACTGGAACGGACTATCTCTGCATTCACGTAATTAATTTATTTATCTATATGTCGCAATATAAATTTTCGCCTTTAAGCGCTCGCCTCTAGGAGGAGTTACTGTAAATTTGTATGCCTGGGTTCCGCTGTTATATGTACGTAAGGAGTCTCCAGTGTCGGTGCTTTGTAATGAGAGATGGTGTTGGGGGCGGAGCTCATCGATTCGGTTACTGATTGTAATTCTTTTTCCCCTTTAGATGAATTTTTAGTTTATGTACAGTATGTTGACATGAAGAATAACACTTTATGATGGTGGTTCTATACAAAAAATACTAACCTACACCCAACAGTCATGTAACAGTAACTCTACAAGTTCACACCAACCCTGGAACTGATTATTTTCCTGTCACAGCACCACCCTGGTGTGATTTATTCCTCTCCAGTAGGATACAATAACAGTAATGAGACACGTCTGCGTTTAGCCCACAGCCTCTTCTGTGTGTGTGTGTGTGTGTGTGTGTGGAGATTTGATGGCGGCGTGGGAAGTCGAACGCTAAACCCCGCATCTTTTCTTTTGTTTTCTCAGGGTCAGGAGGGCTCCACTCGAAGAACATTCCAGAAGTAAAAAAGGACCAGATGGGCGCGTGAGCAAATCATCATCACCGTGTAAAGATGGACGCTCGTGGCTGTTCCTCTCGCTGAAATGGGCTTTTGCGAAGATGTGCGTGGCCATGGTGATCATTCAGACTAAAACACTGGAAAAGAAGGTTGTCGATGATGTAACCTCCAAAGACTCGAGCTTGGACTTGGTAAGAATGAAGCTCTGCGTTGCTTAACAACTTTCTGTTTCTGTAAAGACGCGTTTACGCTGACGTCTTCGCTTCCCTCGGGGGGACCTCGTCTTCCTGTCACGACTTCACGGGAACGAGCGGATGTCCACTACAAAGGCTTTAACATTCGTGACGTTTACTTGGGGGGGAAAAACAAAACACAGACGTGTTTGAAAGAAGGCGTGTTGTTGTTCGAACTTTGCCAGTCAGGGTTCTCGAGTTCCGTAGAGGTTTGTGTCATTTCCGAAATCTCCAATCACTCAGACTTCACGCGCTTCCTGGACGTCTTACAGACGAGCTCTAAAAGCTGTAAAGATGATTCATACAGGCGACTAATTTATAGTTTTTATAAATATTTAAACGTATATGTACTGCTGTTATTAGTTACTATCTAAAGTCAGGCCTTACTCCTGAGTTACTGTCACTCCTTTATCACAGACGCTCGTCTTCTCTTTAATTAAATACCTTTAATTCAAATCACAGCTTAATATTAGTGTTAATGATATTAGTGTTGTTAACATTAGTGTAGATGTTAATGCAAAATGTGAAACGGAATAAAGTGAGTTACAAGTTTTACTTTCTTATACGGAATGAAAATTACAATGCACCTTAGATTAATTAAGTAAATAAATAGAATTAATAAAAATAAATTAATCAATCAGATAAAAACATCCAGGTCATGCCAACATATCCGATAAAGAAAGGATGAAAGGATATATACGTCTTTTTTTCCCCCATTTTGATTTTGGAAACTAATTTTTTTTATATATATATTTTTTTTTTATGATTTTCTTATTGTCTATTTATTTATTTAAAAAAAAATATTCTAGCACTGTTTTGGTTAGATTTTTAACAAGTTGAGTTTGTCTCGTTTTAGATGCTATGATCTGACCTCAACGATGCGTTAAACATAAATACATAAAAATTTGACATTAAACTGTCTGCTGTATTGTTACGTACAGCAGATTAGAGACAAAGTGACCATGTCTTGTCAAGCATAAAATATCCCCAACTTCCTAGAAAGTGTTTTTAAGCACTGAACTAACACCATTATCTTTCGTTAATCTCCAGCAAATTATGTCTAATTGTAATATAGTTGGGTTTAAACACAGCACAAAGTTTAAAAGCTTCAAAATACATAAATCATACAAGACTCAAGTTTTTACAATCTTTACAAAGCAGCTTTTTTTAAATAACAATAAAAAAATATTTATTTACCCGTCAATCCCACCACAATTGGCTACTAAACCTCCTTTGCGAAGGAAGTATCTGCACTGACGATACCAATCTTTAGTTTAAAAAAACGGTAGATGTGTTTCCATAAAATTAACAAATTTTGTTGTAATAAGTTATAATTATTTTATATAAGTTATAATAAAATTGCATCTTTTAACTACGGACATGACCTAAGCTGGAACTAAAAGCGTAATACGGTACTATTGGTGCGCTGTTTGTGTTTTCTCATCACGCAAAATTCAACCTTGGCCTGTTTCTTTAGTTTTTTTCTTTCAGATAATGTTACTGTTTAATGTCATGCGCATTATTGTTGTATAGCTAGCTCTAGCTAATGCCCATGCCCTGTTGTTGTTTTTAATGTTGCTGAATCGATAAGAAAAACACAATGTTGAAGTTTTACGCTGATTACAAGCTTCTGGTTTCTCTAAAAAAAAAAAGATAAATAAAAATCCGAAAGAATTGTGAGGTCACGTAACAAAGGAACCAGATCTAAAAATGACGACGCTTTTTCTAAAGTCAGCTTAGTTTGTCAGAAGTTTTCCATTATCTACCTTAGAAATAAATATGCTAAATGATGTCAACTTTGTGAGGATGTAAGGTGGTAAGTGTGAGTTGTTTGCAGGGAAAACACTGATCCCTAAACTCTACAGTAAAATCCCAGAGCTTGTTTTATGTTAAGAGCAAACGTGACCTGAACACATGGCGGCGTTGAAAACTGAGATTTTTGCACTTTTTACGCACACAAGTCAAGCATGTTAGAGGACTGTTTGTTTTTTGTTTAAGCACCTTCCTCTTCTTTAACCTTGACCCTTTTAACCGTAGCCCAAAGCTACACCTCGAGACCCAGCGCGCGTCTCGGCTGCTAGCGAGCATCTGCTTTCAGTGCACCAGTTTCCACGGGCTGAGAGCCGGTTGTGGTTTGTATGAGCTTGTCATTGTTGGCTGCGAGCTTTTCAGCACCTAACGGCGGGTGGGTGGGAGGGAGGCTTTGGTTTCCTGTCTTCATTGTGCACGCACCATCGACGCGGTGGAGGGGTTTCACTTGACGCTCCTTGCTGGGTACATCGTCCCATTTGTTCACACCGTCCTTTTTTTAGTGACCACAATTGTCCTTTCACGAGTTGTGACTCGTGAGAAAGCTGGGGTCAGAGGTCACGTTTGGGCATTGTCTAGTTCCTTTTGGAGAGTGTCAAAGTTTAGGGGTTGGGATTGATGGTTCTGGGGGTAAGTCCTTGGAGTTGACCTGCCGTAATTTTCATAACCTGATTTTTTTTATTTTTTATTTTTTTATTTAATGGACGTTTTTTTTTTTTTTTTCCCACAGCGCGAGCCATCGACCATGAGCCAGGGAACGGCCCTCTTCTCCTGTGGAATCATGGGTAAGTGGTGTAACCCATTCTGGAGCATTGTTTCCCATGTTAACCTTTTGCTTTGTAGGTCATCGCCCGACATCACAGCTAATTGCGCCCTTGGCAGTTTGAAGGATCGCTGGAACGATCCTCCACCTCTCAGAAAAGCCTAAACCGAAAAGTGCCGTGGTGTTCAGCTCCCTGCACAAACACCTGGGTCGGCTCTGCGTGGAGCTCTGACACCTGATAGCGCTGCGCTTTAATCTCGCAGATGTTACCACTTCCGATAGGGTTCTCCTGAGGTGAAAGCTTGCTTCAGTGTGTTACATAATATTCTCTCCCTTTAAAAGAACACGTCGCTTCTTCACGCCACTATCGCTATCAAAAAGTTTGTTAGGTTCATTAAACACCTATAAATGTGCGTATAAGTAATACGCTAAGTAGTATGCTAACGTTCCTGATTAAATTAAACAAACTTTTATCTTCATGGCTAGATCGGCAATCTCTGTCAAAAACTTCAAGGCTTGTGAAGTGACCTCGTTAAACGAGTTTATATGTAGCCCCGCCCCTAAATCCAAAATATAGGAACAAACTAATTTTATTATATTTGTATACACAATCACCCCCCAAAAAGTACACACACTTCAGGAAAAGAAAAACTTAAATATTTAAATGCTAAATTAAGTGCTGTACGTTATATATATTTTATTAGGATGTAATAAAGATTAAAATATATAAATATATTACGTTAATGTCCTCTAAGGAAAAGTTTTAAGTTTAACTCTTGATTTGCATATTTATTGTAAATATATAGTTCTAAACTGTTAGGACTAAATGATTATATGTAACATTTTCCAAGATTTTTTATTTATGTTTATATTTATCTATATGAACTAGTCATTTATGGGCGGAACTATGTATAAGATCAGTTAGTGGAAGTGATGTCACAAAATAATCCGTACCACTTTGAACCAATCACATCCAGTATGCAGATTATTAGATCAGGTGGGAATACTTAGCCGCATGCTAACCTGGCTAGTTAGCTAATCTGGCTAATATCAGTCTACAATACAAATATTATTGTAGGGGTCTGGCTTGTGTTGTGGGTCTAAGTTGACTAGCTGTTTAGCCAAGTCAGCAGGTTTTGGACTGGTAGAGAGCGCGGGGTTAGGGATCTGAGCTAAATAATTTGTAGATTTCATCAAGTTGTTATTATTATTATTTTGGATGAAAATGATCTGGTTGTGAAACGCTAGTAAACAACCCCAGAATGACTTCTTTTTTGTTTTTGTGCTAGCGTCTAGCCCGGATGCCGAGCGCCATGCCCACGCCGGCGCACGCTCTCACGGGCGCTTATTGTTCGCCCCTGACCCCCGTCCTCCAGCACAGGGGCATTTTTGTTTCTGACTTCAGAAAAATTCCCCCCTCCTTCTCTCACCCCTCCTTGTGTGGAGTGAAGCGCTAATTTCCTGCTCGATCTTAGCAAGGATTTATGCGTGAGGAACCGCCACCTCGTTCTGGTGAATCCCTGACCTTGAGAATACCGCTTCCTGGGCAGAAGTCATAAAAGCAGATGTTTTCCTTGGTGGGAACTTGGCCGAGCCTGTTCGTCAACAAGCGGTTTAAAAATAAAAACAGGAAGAAGCAGATCAGACGAACGTTCCGGCTTCGCTTTTAAATATCGCGCTGACGTTTCCCAGGTGCGCCACACGACCGCTCATGCAACCCTGTTCGTTATGTGGATATGAACGTATATGTTGCCGGCAGCGCCCGAGAGTGAAGCTCACGTGTGTAGACTGCTACAGATGGTTGTGGTGTATACTGGGACAAGGCATATCTCCGGTCCTGGCAGTCTGCCACCAATCAGACGCAGCTATTTCTGTTCCACTTGCACAAAACCCGGGCTGGTTTTTACACTTTCTTCCTTTCGCACCATAACCTCACCCATGCCCCCCCCCCCCCCCCCCCCACGCTCAGGTTTACGAGCAGGTCTTCCTGAAAGCGTGCTGTACACCGAGACCCCTCTGATAATCGAGGTTTCTCTCTGACTCTCACGTTTCTCAATCATCACCAAGATGATTCTCGAGAACTTTGAGTTCTGTTTGAGTCAAAGTTGGACATGAGAACAGTTTAGTATAACAGAACACATTACTGAGAGTAAAAACTCCCTTTATTTCTCTATATAATTTCCTGCTACACTAATGCACTTATCACTAGTGCTTGGACTCCATTAAGGTAAAAAGTTTTCTCAGTACAACAGAGCCATGATCGGTCTGCCTGCTTCATGTCTGAAACACTGACCTCCCAGGAACTCCTTTAATAACTTTTCCAAATATGTGGAAATGACTTGGAGTGATTGATTTCTATTAATCTTATTTTGGACAAGTCCTTTGTCCTGTTCAATTCCCATGTCTAGTCTAATGTTTCGTTCTATATTTTATTGTACTCTATTCTGGCCCGCTTCATTCCTATCTATTCATTCTCTTGTATTATTTCTGTTTTATTCTTCTACTTGAATTCTTTTGAATTATTCTATATAACAGAACATCACCAAGTTAGCAAGCCAGCTAACTTAACCCAATAGCCAGATTGGCATCCTGTAGTTATTTGTGACATCACTACCCCGCCCCTAAATCCATATTATATTGAGGTCCTGAAAGGGAAACTTGATGTCTATGTTGTGAAATGTTTGTTATATCAAGATTGTCGTTTTTGCTCCCAGAACTTTTAGTTAAAAAAAATTAGCCAGTGCAATAAAGTGATCCATAATAAGACCTTAATCGGTTAATTAATAATGATCTTGATATCAGAAGATTGACAATAAATGTTTGAGAGCGGTGTCCTCACTTGTAAAGGCGCAACAGAAAGAAGTGATGGTGTACGTTACAGGTAGGGTGATGGTGGGTCGGGGACAGAAGCTACAAAGATGACCCGAGATGGCTGCCTCCATTACAGTCGAGTGCGTTTTTTTTTTTGTTAATCACGAGCAGTATATTATAATAATATTAATAAAGCTCTCACTGTAATGGCGAAACCAATCCTCAGTAACGTGACAGACTCGGTGTTGAGACTTGTACACCAGACTCATGATCGGTCCTGGCTTCCTGTTTAAAGGGCGTGAACCTCAGCACTAATTCCTGGTCCTAATCCCCTAGTGTCATGTTTATACATGGATAAGTCTCCATTGTTATGAGTATTACCATGGAGAAGCCTGAAATATATGGGAAATACCTATGAAATAGTATTCCGTGTAATCTTCTGACTCGTGCCAGCTTATGATTCAGAATTTCTGAAAAAGCCAAAAGGTTGTCCTCATGCACTAGGTGCAGCCCAGACAGTAACGTCGATAACGCGGCACAAGCTGAGACAAATGTCTCGACCTGAGGTGAGACCAGCACGAAAAAAGAGAGGGAATGTTTCCGTTTGCATTCTCGATGTAATCTGCTCCTGATGTGATTTCTGAGCTCAGTTTTATCCACACAATCAAAGCACAAACTCAAAGTAATGAACGGGTTGAATCAAGAAATCATCACGGAGGCGGCCATCTCGTTGGCGCCACTCCAACCAAACTTGACCTTGAACTTCTTTAACAAACTGATGGTCATGGTAGCGGTTTGCATCAGGCATATCTCACAAGCCCAGGTTTGAAAAGCAGGATGAAAAAGACGTTGAGATGATAATGAGAATAATATAGCGTTCTCCTTGTTTGTGTTTGTTTTTCAGACTTTGTTAGTGTTGCCCAGCGTCCTGTGGGTTCAAGTCTGGAGAGCCTGTGGGACTCGGGTGCGAGCAGCGCCAGCTCCATCAGTGGCCTTCTCCGGGACCTGAGCTTGAGCGAAGCACCGTCACCCAGCAAGCGGCAGTGCCGGTCTCGGTCCTGCTCCGACGAGCTGAACTGGCGGTCCCCGTGGCGCCCGCAGGCCTCGCGGCTTTGGACGGCCGTGGAGAAGCGGCGCTGTCACAGCGGGGGGGCCATTTTGCCCTCGTCTTCATCGTCGTCCTCGTCCATCTTCTCCAGCATGCAGCGGAGCTCCAGTTTCAGCTTTCCCACCCGCTCGAACCTTCCGGAGTCGGCATTCCCTCGGTCGTTCACAGCAGTGACTTTTGACCCGTCTCGCTCGTTTTGCTATTCCCATGAGAGGATTTGCCTGGCTGAGATCGACGCCGCCGCCCCGGAGGCCGGTTCTCCAGACTCCGCCTCCGAGGCGGGAGGACTCGCACGGAGCCAGTCGCAGCCTTGCGTACTGAACGACCAGAAAATTGGGATGAAGCGCCGTCGACCGGACGAACCCCACAAACAGAGGCCGTCGCTCGATTTGGTTAAGATGACCCAGGTGAGTTAACGTGTCGAACGTTGATTTTGAAATGAAAAAGTTTAACTCGAGCTCCGCCCACGTTTGGTTGAAGAAATCATTCGTGATTGGATTTGACAGTTGTTGGTCAGAATCTCAGGGAACAACATAGTTAAGTTAGATACGCTGGTCTTGTTTATTTATTTAAAGTCTCATCTTAGCAAGTGTAAAATTTCTTGAATCTAGTCAAATTTATCTGTAATGACTTTGCAACAAACCAAATATATCATCATTAAACTTATTTCTGGAGACATTTTTTTTTATTTAAGCGGAATTTTTTTGTTTTATTGGCAGATCATTTTTTCTTGTCAATAAAATAAATTGATTTAAAAATTTACACCTAAATTAGTTTAGAAATAAGCTTATTGATCTTAAATTTTCATTTGCCAAGATATCACTTTTTGCAGTTTGTTTGTTTGTTTAACTATTTATTTGCTGAGCTTTCTGACTTTCGAAAAAAGTGAGAACTTACTACGTTACATTTCTCTTTCACGAATCCCTGTGGTCCTGTACTGTAGGTCGATTTGATTGATTAAATCATTGGGTCAGGTTTAGGTTTCAGAATCGATTTGCAATTATTTTTTATTATTTCAGTAAATTTACGAATCTTAAACCATCTATTTAAGGCCATTTTACGAATTCCTTGAAAAATATCACTCAGCTTTACAGAAAATACAAACTGTTTGCATCTTAAAAAACAAACGAGCAAACAAAAAAAAAAATTTTGGCTTCAATTACTTCTTGGGAGATTAAGGAGCCGTCGGTGCAGTACTGCCACCTACTGGACTGGAGTGCGGAGCAGGGAGAAAAGATTATGGCTCTTTACGAGACACAGCTTTTAAATAAACGCCACCACAAGTCAGTGTTTCAGTGTTGAATAAATACTTTCATTAATTTTCAATACTACTCGAGTGTTAAATGTTGATGCAGAGTTAAAATAATAATAATAATAAAAAGAGAAAACTTCTAGTACAAAATGCAAAGGATATACAGTCATACCGGATATTTTAACACGCCTTGGTGTGTGTCGCTTTGAGTCACCACCACGTGCATGCTATAGATACCACACTTGACAGGATGAGTGGCTTTTTTTTTTTTTTTTAGGTCGCTGAACCAAATCTGAGAAAATAGCTGTAAATTCCAGATGTTTAATATCTGAGTTAATCCGAGGTCACATTTCTGAACAGATGATGTTGAACAACAATAAAAATAATTTTAAGTCAAATCCTGGGACTTTTCACGCCATGGTCCCTCATTGATCCTTGATTCTGCATTCTGATTGGTCAGCAGAGAAGAGCTGGTGTTGATTAGTTTTCTATAGGAGCCGCTCTCACAGCAGTGTAGCCGTCGGCGCACATGACGTATAATTAATTACACGTTATGTTTTCTAAAGCAACAGCCCGTTCACAGCTTCCTTCGCGCATGGAAGGAGTCTCCAGTTTCAACGCCTCTCCGTAAGAGCCAGGGGTGAGGCCGTGCGCGTTAGGCTGCTAGACGGAGAAGGTTACAACACGTTTGTGGTTTTTCTGCAACAAAAAGACGAGGTGAAAGCCTTGCTGAGGGGGAAGTATGCTAGTTATGAAGCTAGGAAATGAAACGCTAGCTGCTATTAATGCACCTGTGAGATCCTGCAAGAGGTTGCTCAGTTAATATCTACGGATTATTCTTCGATCTGAAATGTTTCTCATTTTATTCGCAAACTCTGCGGAACGTCTTGTGCATTTTTATCTTTTTTTTTTTTTGCTTTTTGTTTTTCGCCTCCGCTCTGATTCCCTCTGATTAAAACAGAAACCTCTTTTGTGTCGGGTTTTGAGCTCACACCCAAACCTGAAAGGAAGAAGTGAGTATGAAAGGCAGAAGTGCTCGCTGCACTCGCATGCCACATCCCGACCTTTTACATCACAACCACACTTTTTTTTTGCTTTTTTTTTGCTTTTAACTTTTTATGTCTTTTTAAGCGAGCAACAGGGCTTTTCAATCACACGGCTTTGTTGTTTAATGTAAAATGTTTAAAATGTAAAAGATTTTATTAGTAAAAAGTGGAGACGAGAATCACCAGGGGGTCACCTGATACGACGTCGTCACAATACCGGAGTACTGATTCGACCTGGGCTGTGAATATATTATTTTTTTTTTCGATACCGGTGCCACATCGATACTTTTAAAACGGTACCGGTGCCAAAACCGTGCCTGAACCGATACTGTACAAAAGCCACAAAATAATGGTGGATGACTCAAGAATAAATTTTTTTATTTTAATTTTTTAATTTTATTAATTTTTTTTTTATTCGCATTCTGTTTCAGTCCGGTAAATACCAGTTATATAGGGACCAGTGCCGTATTGGCACCGGTTTTCGGTACCCAACCCTAGTTGTGAATCTGTAAGCTGCACCATTTTATTAAAATCCTGATGGAACCAGTCAGGACGAGGCGTGCCTGGCTGCATCGATGGTTTCCATGGCGATAAACCGTGTGTTTGTGTGTGTGTTCATGTCCGGTTCCCAGGATGTACCTGATACAGGTGACACTGGATCTTACAGCAACATTGCAAACTCCTCCCCTTTTTATTCTGCACCTGTTAGAATTCACTCAGATTCATCATACAGCCTGCGATACATCATACTTGTTTTTGTCTGTCTGTCTCTCTGTCCCACTCTCTGTCTGTCTTGTTGTCTCTGTCTCACTCTCTTTGTCTCTGTCTTTTTGTTTCTGTCTCTTTCCCTTTGTCTGTCCCTGTCTCAGTCATGCTCCCTCACTCTCTCTCTCTCTCAGCATTAACATCCTTCTTTTACTCCCCCTCTCAGTATTAATGTCTCTCTTTACCACCCCGTCACACCCTGATGAGAACCACTAAGTTCCCACTGCATCCTAAAAATACTGCATTGAGAAACGAGGTCAAAATAGTCTAATGTACATTTACGTTTCAGGTTCACACCCCTTTCTAGTCGCGATGCTGTCAGGTTCTTAAAGCATCTGTCATGTTGTCATTGATTTCCTCTCTCTCTCGCACACACACATGATCACACACCAGGTCTGATAAGATTGCAACGAGTTATGATGATAAAGATAATGTTTGATCCGATTGCACCGCGCTCTTATCACACACTTACTACATTGTCATGGTATCCAGCACGTTGGAATAAATACCGCGACCCGTGTAGAGCTTTTCATCAGAAAACCATGATGGTGTGAGGAATTAGATCCGGTTTTATTTATTTGTTAATTTTTCTTAACACGCCCGATTTAAGCTTGAAACCGAGAATAAACGTTTGCGTCTGTCTGGAGAGCAGTACACCTACTCACTCTCCGGTTTGTCTGCTGCGGGATGGGAATCAACTCATCTATTTAAACAAATTAAGTATTTTATAGCTGCGAGTCTGCTACGAGACGAGTCAGGACACCGTCGGGTTCCTGTACCTAGAGCATCATGACTTTAAAAGGTGGAACTACCGGGACTAACCCTGGTCTAGACACATTTAGGGTGTGTCTGAGGTATTTAGGTGGAACCATGTTGCTGTTTATTAATTTTTAACACGATCTAATTAAACTTTCTGCAAGGCAACACTGGACCGCGCGATTCACTCTAGCTATATTTTTTTTCCTCCTCACAAAACTGTAACTGATTTGGGAATTCTGTAAAAAGTTCCTCTGAACATTAACCTGTTATTTATAAATACGTCAGCCATGTAGAATAAGTAACTCTTTAATGTCCTAACCAAATGATCGAGGATCCGGGACGGCCCACGCTTATTAAAATTAAGTCATATTTATGGATGTGCACGGATAGATGCAAATTTAGAGGAACCTGAAAATGAAATGGTCGTAGTTCTCTTTTTATTTCCTTACAGCGATGCTTGTGTGATCGCAGCTGCCTTGTTCAAGCTGTTGGTTTTTCTCACCGTCTTGCTTGTTAAACAGGATAGACGCCTGTGTGTGCGTGTGTGTGTTTTTCCTCTGTGGGACATAGTTGTGGAGGTGAAACATGGCCTGATTTACAAAGCAAATATTCTGTCTCTGAAGCAACGAAGCTTGACCACAGCTAGCACTGTGTGTGTGTGTGTGTGTGAGTGTGAGACAGTGAAAATAATTAGAAACACCTCCCCGTAGGTGTCATTTCTTACTCTCTCTCTCTCTCTCTCTCTCACACACACACACTCTCTCTCTCTCTCTCCCTGTAATTCTGAGCCATGTGTTAATTCTGATTTTGAAACGTATTAAAACACAACGTCTCGTGTTTGAGAGCACAATACTTGTAGGCAGGTACACACGGATTTTTCTGGCGTAGACGCTCTACACGGTGGTGAAGCCTAAGGATGGAGGCTTGTCATCGGTTTCCTCTTGCTTGCCTCGCTATGAACTTGACTATTTTGTCATATACATCAGATCACTATCTGATGCGCTGTGTGGGAGAGTCAGGATGGGTGTGGTTAGCTGAGTAACACTTAAGCGGTTTGCTAGCACATATTTATAAATCTCATATTTCATTGAAAAATACTATAATGTCCAAAGTGTCCCACAAGGCTCGAGTTTAGGTCCGGACTTGTTGTCTGTTTAGATCCGGTTTCTTATACATGACCTGTTTCTTTTTTTTTGCAGTATTTCAGCTTGGTATGAAGCTGAAGTCAGGGTGCAGGTTCAGCCATGATACTGCTCTCCTGGAGTAAACACGGCTGGGGGCGTGACAGTGGCAGTTTGATGAGCTTGAGCTCAAATCCCCCCAGCCTTCTAAATGGTAACCCAGTGTGTTACCCCTTTGAGCCACCACTGCCTTAATCTTAGCTAATTCCCGCCCACCAATCAAAACATTTACATAACGATATCAAAATCTTACCAGCGTATAAATATATAAGTGGAATAACGTTAGGAGGCGTGGCCTAAAGCGTATTTAATGTGCCTGATGGCAAGACGAACCGTAGCTCGTGTACAAGAATAAGAAACTGTTGTATGGGGTATTCTAAAAAATAATTTGCGCATCAGCATCTTTTTTTTTTTTTTATATCTAAGTAAGAAATCTGCATAAGGGGATAAAAGTGCTGAAGTGGAACAGAAGCGGAAAACCTGCCGAGCTCAGAGAACAGGCCTCTCCTGTCAGGCCTGCGGGCTGTGATAAAAAAATTTATCCTAGTTTTTGTTTTATTTTTTTTCCTACCATAAACATATAAGCTTCTTTGAAGATATTTTTTTTCTAATAAGTTGCATGCTGCCATCAATTTATGATAATAACTCAGTGTTTTCATCATACAGCTTATATTTACATACTGATCCTGATTGGTTGTTATCGTTTATGACATCATAACCCGTTAATGTTAAAAATGCCATGTCTGAGATTGTGTTCCTTGAAATGTTTCCTGTTCTGTTTGGACTGCACGGCTTTACAGAGATCATACTTTCCATCCAAAGTCGATTTTTTTTATATATATATTTACCGATTTTGACGAAATGGTTCAGTTCCAATTCAGGAATATTTTTATTTAAAGTGATCACATTGATACATTTCTTCCTCTCTCTCTCTCTCTCTCTCTCTCTGTTACAGAAACAGAATTTCCAGAGCCTTAGTTGTAATCACTTTAACAGCGACGACGGCTGTCAATTATGCCAGACCCCGTCCTCTTTCAACAGTCCCGTCCACCAGAGCAGGAAGGCGTGTCCCCTCAGCCCCAAAGAAGACGACTCATCCGTTATCGACGAATCAGACGCCGACTGGACCAACGGGAAGGATCAGGAGCCTCCGTGGGCGGGGCTGTGCGGGTTGAAGAGGGACATTTTGGGTGGAGAACTCGATATCGAGCAGATCGAGAGAAATTGAGACTTTTTTTTGTGTGACTGTTTTCGACGTCCTCGGGTTCTCGTGCTCCCCCGCGTTCCGGTGGGGGATAAAATCGGACTCAGGAGAAACAGACGCTCACAAACGGAATTGTGGGACGTTAGGATGACTCAGGTTGAATCTTGAATAAAAAAAAAAAAAACAGAGTGGATTGTGGGATATCTGGGTTTCTACTCACGCTCTGTTGCAGATATTGTAGCTTTTTTTTTTCTTATTATTCTTCCTCCTTTACTTTATCTTTTAAAGAAGGATGAAGCTCGGGCGAACGTTCTTAGAGTCCCGCCTGTCTGTCTGCCTGTCTGTCTGTCTGTCTGTGCTGAATGAGGAGTGAACGGAATGAAAATATAAATCTATATTTTTAAGGATGTATTCATTTTTTTTCCTGCTCCGTTCATCCGGATGTGCACGGCATCGTCGAGAAGGACGGAAAGGAAACTAGACGAAGGTCATGAGAGACGACTGCCGTAAATCTGCGGACTTGCTGTTGAACTTGCACTGGCATTGATGCACACATTACACGCATACGCACACGTACACACAGCACACACACTCATTCACTCACTCACTCACACACACACGCACACCTCACAGTGAAAAGCTTGGAAAAGGGTTTCAGGTTGAATGATAATTTCAAGCTAATAGAATTTAATTCCTCTTTTTACGAAGTGTAACGTAAAATGTACTTATTTCTATATGAATAAACAATGTTTAAAGTGTGTTTGTAAACCCTGTGTGTGTGCAATTGTGTTAAAACATCCTATTATAACGATGGTAAAAATGGGCGTGGCTTATAAAGCCTAGAGAATGCGAGAAATCTAAAAGCTTTTTGATCTTGACCATTCCTTTAAACATCAAAGCATCTCGTACTTCAAAAAGGATACGAAGGTGTATACTTTGACTCATCATTGTAGTGGTGTTCTGAAAGCTAATTAAAGATATAAGAGCGATCCATGAAGTTAAACTCCGCCCTTAAACCTAAAATGTTTGTTGTTCTGTGCTGTCGTATATCTGTTTATTTCTTTAACACACACTGGCGGTTGTCACAGTTATTGCTAGCACAGATAAATAGGTACTGTATTTAATAACTTAGTTTTTTTTTTGTGACGTCATAATGAGAATTTCAGCATAGATGTAGTCGGAATGTTGACGCACAGTCCCAGAATGCAGTGCAGATTTACTAGGAGAAGCTAGTTGGTGATCTACAGGATAGCGAGTGAGAAGATGGTGGTTTTTACTGTTAATGGTTTTAACATGAGTGATTCAGGATGAATTGTTCCGCGAGTTTAACCTAGGGTTAAGCTCCTGTGATTTCCCATAAACAAATTACAATACTGTACAAAATACGCTATTTAATTTAGATAATGTCTGGCTGCCGCACAGGATTAATGGATGCGTGAGGGTGTTCAGGTTAAGGGCTGCTTTGGGCCAATAAAAGCGTATCGCTAGTGCTTGGACATAATAAAGGTAGAAAGTTTTCCCAGTACCATGATTTTATCAGAACCAGGATTGGGCTTCCTGTCTGATTCACATCTGAAATGCCCGCCTCCCAGGAACTCCTTTAATGGCTTTTCCGAACATGTGGAAATGTTTTGGAGCGAGGGTCAGGACTGTACAGGGGATGTGGCGATAACTCCCAGCTGAGTTCCTGTACCGTGCAAGTGGTGTTGGTGAAGGATTGTATGTACAGTTCACACGGACAGGTTCGTCTCTTCCGCAAGTTGGCCACAAGTTATCTGTCGATAAGATGCAGAAAGTTCACAGGAACAACTGCAGTGGGCTTCAAACCACCTTAGCCACGATCGTCATTCACGGACATACGGCCTTCTTTAAAATATTTGCACCATTTTAAAAAAATTATTCTCATTACCATATTATGTTGTTAACGTCAACGGCTTTTATGCCCTTATTCACCAGAAATTTCAGCACAAGTACTGGCTTCAATCAAACGCCCCTCATACATATCTCTTCTTAAGGGAGAAAAGTGTGTGCCCGGATTGGTATGAAGGACCTCCCTTTGAGCTCGCTCAAGGATTTTGATGTAATCTGACCCACTGAGATCTTTCTCATGTGCTGCCCAGTTCCTAGACAACATGGCTTCAGCTGCTCTATACACTCCACACACACACAGTCTCTCTTTCTCTCACTCTCTCTGTGTGTTTAGGAAATGAATCGACTCTCTGTGGTCTCAGTCTGTTTACACTGCATGTTTGTGGAAAATAATATTTTAATAATATTTCATTAAAGGGTTTGTCTAATGTCGCTTTAAAGCCAGCAGAATCTGCACTCCCCGGTCCGAGTCCTTGACAGATCTGACCGGTGTGTACTCAGTCATCTGATATACTCCAATACCGAACAATCACTGAGCTGTGTTTAGGAGACAGGTGTCTGAGTTATAGATGTACCTTGGCTGAAAATGGAGGGGCTTAAGCCAGATTTGTTCAGGCAATACTTCTTTCTTCTTTAACACAACACTATACTTGCCATAATGCAGTACTTACAATTAAGCATAAAAGCAAAAGCATTGTGTAGGGATGGCACGGCGGCGTAGTGGTTAGCACTGTCACCTTGCACTTCCAGGTTCTGGGTTTGATTGCCGTTTCGCGGTCTGTGTGCGTGGAGTTTGCATGTTCTCCCATGTTTGCATGGTGGGATTCCTCTGGGTATTCCAGTTTCCTCCCAGAATTCAAAGACATGCAGATTAGGCTGATTGGTATTCCCAAATTGCCTGTAGTCGTAGACAGCTTCTAATGTCCAATCTGGGGCTTCCCTCATCCAATCTAGAGCCTCTTCATCCAGTCTGGTGCGTTTACTATTCAGTTTATAATGGCCAACATGAGGCTTTTGTTGGTCAACCAAGGATCTCTTTTATCTGATCTGTCCTTAAGTATTTTCCATCTAGCCTTTGGCTTCTAATGTCCAGTCTAGGATCTGAAACTTCTGTTGTCCAGCCCAGGTCTTCAGATGTCCAGCCTGGGGCTTCTGATACTAGCAGGAGGCTTCCTTCATCCAGTCTACTGCCTCCCCTATCTAGCCTACTGTGTCATTCATCCAGTGAGAATCAATTCCTTTGTCCAGTCAGGGGTTTCTAAACTTCATAAAGTCCACAGCGTTTATTAATCCATTCTTGCAATTCTTCCACCCAGACTGGAGCTTGGCTCTAGCCCATGCCTGTTTCGCATCTGTAGATTGTGGATTTTGTCTAACCCATGTTTGTTTTTCATCCAGCTTAGGGTTTCCAAAACCATCCTTGTGGACACATTGAATATGCAGTAAAACTCATTTTTCATCATGAAGTTAAATGAAACACAATTTATGATACAGATCACAGAATATTTTATCAATCTTTTTAGTTGACTGAATTGCTGATTTAAGCAGGATATTCTTGATGAAGTAGGATAGCAGAGTGTGGGAGGTTGTGTCCTGAATGACTTACAGATGACTTCCTCCCTACTCAGAGGAGTGGTGGAAAATAGAGGCGCTCAATCTTTGTCTGGTGAGTACAATGAAAAACCAAACACAACATCCATCCTAAAAAATGTGTTCATCCATCCAGTCTAAAGTCTTCCATTCACTTATAAAGCCTGGGGCTTCTTATTTTTAGCCATTCAGCTTCTTCCATCCAGATGTCCATTTTAGGGCTTTTAACCATTCAACACCCTGTCTGGGTCTTTTATGAGCCAGCTATCCACCGTGGAGCTTGTTCATGACACAGGTCCAAACTTCCACCCAGGCATCCTGTCCAAGGTTCTTGGATATAGCACATGCGTTCCATCCAACCAAATGCATCTAAACATCCAGGGTGAAGCTTATGTCCAGGGTAGGGACTTTGAATGTCCAACCAGGGGCTTCTTCCATCCATTCCTGAGCATCTTCCATCTAAATCCAGCCTAGGGCTTTCAGTGAGGTGCCTTTTGAGATTGACCTCCACCGGGAGCCTCTTCTATCCAGCCATGGAATCTTAGCCTTTTTTAATTCAGACCTCTGGCCTGATGTTTCTCTTGTGCACTGTTCATAACAGTCTATACAGCTGTACCTTTATCGTCTGGACAGATGGTCTAACATTGGCCTACAGAGTGCTTTATGGTTGCCACACTGACTGCAAGATGGCCTTGACTTGTGGTTCCACACCCAAATTGTCACACCACAACCACTGTCAAACACCTACACCACCATGCTTGACTGTCTGCATTGAGGGGTTTGTGCTTGGCTTGGATTTTGAGATTCTTGTTAGTAAGATATCATTATGAGAAAATAATAACATTCTTTATTGCATTTTGTCATTAATATGAATATGATTAAGGCAAATTAGAAAAGCATTTAAGGCCTAATTAAGAACCACGAAGGACAGAAACAGGGCATCACAGATGGCGTAAATTTTTACTTTTCATTTTTATATACAGATAAATAGGTAAATGAAGTTTTCAGTGGGTCCACTGGTTCCCTCGTGTAGGATTTAGGAATGGATGAGGACCAGATGACGTTTTGTTACATCTGGATTTATGAAGCCATACATTCCTTTCTCTCATCACTTTATTTTTGGAAAAAGGTTTGTGTTCTATGACTTGCTAGGTTTCCTGGGTATTAGTGTTATAGCTAGAAGCAGATGTCAGAATGTAGCATGTTAAACTGTGAGAATTTTAATGCTTTAAGCGGTGTTTGGGGAACTCGAGGGTGTAACCTGACACCCTTTATATGTCTATCTCTACCACACACACACTACTTTCCTTTATGCCGGAGGTCTGTGTGGTTGTGTCATGGCTGTCTGTAGCATGGCAGAAATGATAATGTAGCATTTTCAGCACACTGTGACATTCAGACCAGAGATCACTGAAGAACAGAACTGTATTATTGTCTCAGGGGTACGACTGTGCTTACTGTGGCATTTAACCTTCCGGTTGCACTCACTACTGTACTGATCTTCTGTCTCTTTGCCCACGCACCATCTGCTTGACTTTTACAGCAGCATAAAAGTAACTTTGATTTTCCACATGAAAACAGAGACAAAGTTCTTGCTCAGCCTTTGGAAATCGTCCTACATGGAAATGAAAATTATGGATGGAGGAACCATCGATACGTATGTATCAGTGACATAATCATGTTATAGTTAAATAATATAAGCTTGTTTTCCTCATGAGCTAATTAGAGGGGGGGGGGGGATCACATATAACACTTGGAACAATTCCTATTTTGGGGGGTCTAATCTCAGACTAATTCAGTCTTTTGTTTAGACTTTTGTTTAAAACAGAACAAAAGTCAAAACGGACAGGACATTATATCCCAAGCTAGATAGAATATTAAACCTGAGGCTAGACATAGCCTGGGCTTTGTCCAGTTAGGGATCTATTCTTCTGTCCAGCTTGATGTGTAAGCATTCATTCAGCCTGGGGTCTAATCTTCTGTCCAGCCTGGGGTCTAATCTCATGTCCATCCTGGAGTCTAATCTATTCAGTCTGGCATCTAAGCATCCATCCAGCCTGTGGTCTAATCATCTTTCCAGTCTGAGAATTGATTTTCTGTCCAGCCTTAGGTCTAATATTCTATCTAGTTTGGTGTACAATCTCCTTTCCACAGTAGGGATCAATTGCTTGTCAAATTTGCAGTCTAACCTCCCTTCCAACATGGGGTCTAATCTGTCAATTCTGTGGGTTTATGTTGGTCAGCCTGGGGCCTTCAGCTCACACCTCCTTTTTGTCCTTTTATTCGATGGCTTCTTCTGTAGCCTAGGGGTTCTCCTATCCAGCCTGAGAGCTTCTTCTGTCCTGCTCGATCTACCTAAACTCCAGCCAAGAGTCTTTTTTTTCCCCCAGCCTTCTTTGTTCAGTCTGGGACGTCTTTTAACCTGAAGTATTTTTACTCTATTTTTCTGTCCATCCTGAGGCCTCTTTTGTTCATTGTAGGGCCTCAACTTCAATACTCAGCCTGCGACCTCTTCATAACATCTAAGGTCTTCTTCTCTGCTGCTTGGGGTCACTCTTTTGTTGAGCCTGGGGCCTCCACTTCACTTGCCAACCTGTGGGTGTTCTTCCTTCCAGAATTCTGTCTATCATGGGGTCTCTTTTGTTTTCCATAGACCCTCCACTCTACTGGCTGATCTCTACTGGGGCTACTTCTGTCCATCTTACACTGCTTCCACTCCATTAATCAGACTAATGTCTGTTCTAGTTTATTCCAAGGCTTCTTCTATCCTTCCTGGAGTTTATTTGGACCTATGCCATCCTAGCTCTTCTTTGATCCATCTTGGGGCCAGAATAGGGCTGTTTCTGTCCAGTCTGGGACTTCATGCTTAGTTTTGGTCCAACCTAGGTCCTACTTTTGTTCAGTCCGGAGCCCCCATTATCACTGGCCAGACTGCGGCTTCTTTTGACAAGTCTTTGGTCTTTGGATTTCTTCTGTCCAGAAGATACCCAGAAGGTTCTTTTCTCTTGCTTGAGCCTTCTAATGTCCAACCAGGGGCCCTCTTATGTCCAGCATGAACCCTTTCCTGGGTAGTCTGGGGCTTTTTTTTTTTTTTACCTTGGCTCTGTTTTACTCTTTCACAATTATGGTCACAGATGTACTTGATGACTGCATTGTCCATTATGTACTGTATAAAACACACACACACAATTAATGTTGCCCTTATTGTATATTAAGTGTATTACAAATGCTGCATAGTATTCCTCTCTTACACCACTCCCTCTCTTTGTGTGTTGCACTTAAGTTGCCCTGTTGAATGACAGATAGTAAAGTTAAAGGGTGTGAACTCACTGCCTGAATGGAGTTACATTACAGAGAGAAATCTGACGTCACCCGTCATCTACACTAAACAAACTGCAGTGTTTCTCTGTATGAAAAGGTGGTACAGTGAGAAAAACCCTGTTTTGGAAAACTGACATCCCTTAATCATCCAAAGAAGCATTGAAGCATGCATTTTTGTTGAAGCGTGTGTGTGTTAACTGGGGATGTGACGTGTGGGGTAAATCTAACTTGTGGCCTCATTGGAAAAAAAAAAAGGTCTTTAAGGATTCGTCAGGTAACTGTAGGGTCGTTGGCTTCCAAAAATTGTTCGGGAAGAAGTCATGTAGGGTTGTGCATTTTCTACGTTTGAACCTGAGGGCAGTTACTAAGAAAAACATCACAATGCACACACACGCAAACAGAGAGAAAGAGAGAGAGAGAGAGAGAGAGAGAGCAAAGCAATAGGGGGAAGGGAGATAGAAAGTGAGGAAAAGAGACATAGGAGAAAGAAAAACAGAGTGAGTGGGAGAGCGAGATTGAGGGAGGAGTAATCGAAAGAGAGAGAGAGAGAGAGAGAGAGAGGAAGCAGGAGTTATTTTCTGTGATACACACACACACACACATACATACATACTGAGCCTGAACTCCTAAAGGTGTGTGTGTGAGAACCGTGGAAAAACTCTATAAACTGATTTAGTGCTCTATTGTCCAGGCGCTTCATTTGTCCATTCTGTCTTTCCTGTTT
>NC_071113.1:30120000-30172500 GCF_024256425.1 Clarias gariepinus
TAATTATAATTACATCATAATTACAGAGTAAAGCTTCCCCGCTCTTTCAGCTTGTAATGACGGTGTGATAAACGCTGACACTGGGCCTCATTTATTCAGCTTTATATGATCACATTCAAGTGTAAATCACCTGGAGGAGAGTTTAGTATTTATTAAAATCCTAAATTATTATTATTATTAAATAATAAAATAACTTCAAAAGACATCTGATCATATGGGATTTTACAGAAAAGTAGTTCCTAAAAATATCTTCCTATTTACCTAAACCCCTTTTTGGACAGGGTTAGTTTTTTTATGTCAAAGTAGATAATGTGGTGTATTTTAATCTAATCTGTGTCGTGCGAACTGACTGGGATTAGGATTGGGACTAAAAAACTGTGTCCATAAAAAATCCATTCGTCAGTGAGACGCGTCAGATAAAAGGCTTCCCTTTGCTATGATAGTACACACAGTTCTCACGGCGGGATCAGGAAGCTGTTCCATGTGATGATTTCCTTTATGTATGCAGACAAAGCCGCGCCAAGGCGTAAGCAAACTAAGTCAACGCTTAGGGTCCCTGTCTCCACCAGGGGGCCCCCAAGAGCGACAGCGATTTATTTCTTTTTTGGTGATATATAATGTAATTGGACAATAGTAATTATACAAAAACGCAATATTAAATAACAAAAAAAAAAAAAACAGTAAGATAAAGTTATGTTAATAAAAAACTCATGTAAACTACGCTATGTTGTGAGCTAATGTTAGCTGGCTAGTTAATTAACAGCCTCACTGTATCTTTTTGTTTGAATAAACATCCTTAAATAGACGTGACATTTTATTATAATATAACTAATTAGATAAAGATAGTTTTTCTGGGTATACACAGTATTTTTGTAATAAAACGAGCTTCTGTTTCATAAACTTGTTACTGATAACAGCTAAACATTATTTACATTTGCCTACCGTTGGGATCTTTGCTATAATATTCCAATATCATTGTGCCTCAATTAGTTAGTTACAGTTTAAGAGTTGTTGGTGTATGTGTACAGATGGCTTGTTTAATAATTTATGTTGTTATTATATTCTGTTCCATCAACAATACTGTTATGAAACTTCTCTAGGAGCACCGCTGGAAATATTTTGGAAGTGGGGCACAACTGTTATTTTTATACCATGTCAATAATCAAGCATTGACAATAGTAAATCGTACTGGGGGCACAGAGGCCCCCCGCCCAAATAAAATTCTCCTTAGGGGCCCATAAAGGCTTGGGCCGGCCCCTATATGCAGACTTCTAAAAGGCTCATTGGATCAACTGGATCAAGATGAAAACTTGTGTATTTCTAGTAAAGAATTCTATCTGAGATTTTCTCTTTATTTATGCATTGCCATGACAACTCCAGTTTTTAAAAAAAACTTAAGCTAAACTATAACTATAACTTAAGCTACTTGTTCATTGTACAGACATGTTCTGGTCATGTGACCTACTAATGATCAGCCAAGTCTACATTACAAAATGTGTGTGTATGTGTTTGTGTGACGCACCCATTCCTGTGATGCATGTATAGTATAAAGAGGCCATGTGTGAATGATACGACCTCAAAAACGTGACTTACACAAAACACTACAACAATAATTGTGCATAATATATGTATAGTACAGCATTTCTGGACTTGTGTTACCTTCAGCATGATCCCAAAGTTCAAAATAACAGCCTTGCATTGAAAATAAACACAATTTTCAGTAAAAAAAAGAATGAGTTAAAATCTCGTAACACATTTAAGTGGACTTCATCAAATCCGCTTCCACCGGTGCTCATGATATCGTAACAGATTTTATCACGATATTAATATTGTTCAACACATCGCCCAGCCCTACAATACACACACACTGTTTTGTGTATCAGAAAATATTATCTTGCTTAAAAGAGCAATTATAAATTCTATTATTATAAAAGTTTTTTACATTTTGTTCCAAAATTCCATGATAAATAATGTCACCATGAATAAAAAACACGAGTTATTTCAGTTCTGTTCAAATAAACCCAGACGATCTCAGTGACCCCAACACCCGCCGTCCTCCTCTATCGCTTTTCCTTCCTTCTCTTTCCCTCCTTTTCCTGAACATCCGCCACTTTGTTGACTTGCAAACAAACAGGCGACCCCGACACACACACACACACACACAAACACAATGTGTGTATTTTTAGCCCTGATGACGCAGTGTATCTGAAGTGGAATGAAGAAAGAACAACAAACTGAAGGAGGAGTCTAGAGTTTCAGCATCACCCTTAAGAGGTGGGTAGTGCACGTGAAACACTCACTCACACACACACACACACACACACACACACCCACACACACAATCACTTTCCTTGGAAATCCTCAATACAGGTTTGTTAGTTCTAAGATTGTTTCAGTAGCTCAGTAAGATGTGTGGAATGAGATAGGATTCTGTGTGAATAGGGCGTGTCTACAAGTCCACGTGAGGACTGTTTATCTCTCTCTCTCTCACACACGTGCACACACACACACACACACATAGCTACACACCTATAGACAGTCTCACTATTAACAGTTCCTTAGAAAACCCCAGATCTTAACACAAAGCATTCTGAGATTTAATCGTTTCAAGCGTGATAAGAATCGAGAAGGTCCTGATCTTCAGGAATGAGGTGCGGCCCAGCAAAATTCACTCAGAACCATTTCTTCTACAAGATACTTTAATTTTTAACTTCAAATTTACTTCAAATTATAAACATCAACCCAAGATGTCTAATCTCAGGCCTATTTCACCGGTGGGTTTGGGACGCGTCCATAATGGACTACTGATAATGGGGTTTACACTTTATTGACAAAAGTATTCGCTCGCCTGCCAGTCAAGTTCTTCCACACCAAACTTATCCATGTCTTTATGGACCTTGCTTTGTGCACAGTCATGTTGGAACAGGAAAGGGCCGTCCCCAAACTGTTTCCACAAAGTTGGCATCATGAAATTGTCCAAAATGTCTCGGTATGCTGAAGCATTAGGAGGTTATTTCATCGGAAGTAAGTGGTCGAGTCCAACTCCTGAAAAACAACCCCTTCCAGTTCCAACATGACTGCGTACCAGTGCACAAAGCAAGGTCCATAAAGACATGGATCAAACGGTCAAAGATTCCCATAAACACAGTCCTAAACCTTGTGGAAAGCCCTGACAGAAGAGTTGAAGCTGTTATAGTTGCAAAGGGTATACATCATATATATATCAAATTAAACCCAATGGATTAAGAATTGTATGTTCATATGCATGTGAAGGCAGGCGAGCAAATCCTTTTGGCAATATAGTGTGTGTGTGTGGTGTATATACAACACATAGAGCAGTACAGTGGGTACGGAAAGTATTCAAACTCTCTTCAATTTTACACTCTTTGTTATATCGCAGCCATTTGCTAAAATCATTTAAGTTCATTTTTTTCCTGAATAATGTACACACAGCACTCCATATTGACAGAAAAACACAGAATTGTTGACATTCTAGCAGATTTATTAAAAAAAGAAAAACTGAAATATCACATGGTCCTAAGTATTTAGACACCCTTTTTGATCTAATACAGTCATGAGTTTTTTGGGAAAAGATGCAATAAGTTTTTCACACCTGGGATTAAGGGTTCCTCTGCTGTTCCTCCTTGCGGATCCTCTCCAGTTCTGTCAGGTTGGATAGTAAACGTCGGTGGACAGCCATCTTTAGGTCTCTCCAGAGATGCTTAACTGGGTTTGAGTCAGGGCTCTGGCTGGGCCATTCAAGAACAGTCACAGAGTTGTTGTGAAGCCATTGCTTTGTTATTTTAGTTGTGTGCTCAGGGTCATTGTCTTGTTAAAAGGTAAACCTTCGGCCCAGTCTGATGTCCTGAGCACTCTGGATTTTCTCCACACATACTACTTAGAATTAAGGCTGAAAAGTGCTATCTTGGTCTCATCAGACCAGAGAATCTTATTTCTCACCATCTTGGAGTCCTTCAGGTGTTTTTTAATGTGTCTTGCACTGAGGAGAGGCTTCAATCGGGCCACTCTGCCACACCAACTGGTGTTTTGGGTTTTTCTTTACCTCTCTCACCAAGGCTCTTCTCCCCCGATAGCTCAGTTTGGCCGGACGGCCAGTTCTAGGAAGGGTTCTGGTCGTCCCAAACGATTATGGAGGCCACTGTGCTCTTAGGAACCTTAAGTGCAGCAGAAATTTTTTTGTAACCTTGGCCAGATCTGTGTCTTGCCACAATTCTGTCTCTAAACTCTTCAGGCAGTTCCTTTGACCTCATGATTCTCATTTGCTTTGACATGCATTGTGAGCTGTAAGATCTTATATAGACAGGTGTGTGGCTCTCCTAATCAAGTCCAAAGGGTCTGAATACTTAGGACCATGTGATATTTCAGTTTTTCTTTTTGAATAAATCCGCAAAAATGTCAACAATTCTGTGTTTTTCTGTCAATATGGGGTGCTGTGTGTACATTAATAAGGAAAAAAGTGAAAATAAATGATTTTGGCAAATGGCTGCAATATAACAAAGAGTGAAAAAATCTGGGGTCTGAATACTTCCTGCACCCACTGTATGTAGGATTCTAGGAACAAGAACCTTTTCACCAATTGGTCATATTACTCGACTAATCTTTACACTAGAGCTCCAGACTGATCAGACAGCGAGTGGCTCTCCTATACAGCGCCCTCTTCAGGTCATTCCATAGTTTTTTGTGGTAAGTTCTGACTGGACCGTTCCAAAAAGCTGATCTTCTCTGATGATGCTGGGTTTGTTCTGAAGAAGTGGTGGCTCAATGTGTGCACTAAGTTGCTGATCAAAAGGTCGGCGGTTTTAGCCCCAGCTCTGCAAGGTTGCCGCTGTTGGACCCTGGATTACGAGTAAGGCCCTTAACCCTATCTGCACCAGGGACACTTGATATCGGAGTTGACTCTGCATGTTGGGATATGCAAAGAAAGAATTTTACTGTGCAGTACTGTTTATGTGACAAATAACGGTTTTCTTCAGCTACGTTTGGACCATTGATGATGATGATGATGATTCCTTCAACCTTGACTAGAAGCAGCTCATTACCTGGTTGTAGCACTCTGACAGTTATAATAAAGTATTTTTAATAAAGAACACTGTACCGTTTCAGACCTGAAGCCGTTTCCTCCTCAACACACATTCAGTGGCGTGAGTTAAGCAAAGTTGCTGTTTCAGCGTCTTGTCTGTCTAACACCTCTCAGTGTTATGTCCAAAGCAAAATTCAACCTCGTCAAGTAGATGAGGCTGCAGAAATGCAAGTTTCCTTCCTGTAATTTTGATGTGCGCGACTTCATGCCTACTTTAGAGTTAGTTAAAAGTTCATGCTTTTGGACTGAATCAGTGGTTTTCTATCCATCAGATAATTACTGTACACACAGCTACACTCGGGTATGATCCTGGACCTCCTTTATTGGATCATGTCCTGAAAACTGCAGCCACTGTGTCCATGGTACACTTTGTGCCTCTGTGCCATCAGGGAAGAGAAACCCCCCACATAACGTTGCTGAGTCTAGACCTGAGTAACTGATCAACCCCGGATCATAACACTGTCTCCAGAGGCTTGTAGCAGTTGTGATGCCTCATGTTTGAATAGAGATGTTATTTTTTGAACCATACACCATTATGCCTGATGTTAACATCAGGGTAAGGCTGAGAGTGTTCTTTTAACTTCCCTTTTCTGGAATTTTAACCCAGTTTTGAGCCTGGCTGCGGTTTCCATGGAAAAACCCTAACATGTTAATTATGTTTTGTCAAAATTGTTTTCTGGAGGCCGAGCCCAGGAGTGTTTGCAGCACAATTCACTGATTGACAATTAACCACTTTTTGTATTAGTGCTCACTTACACACACACACACACACAAATTCATTTTTTATATACAGTATATTCAGATTTCTATAAGGTATGTATTTAATCAGATCTCTACAGTGTTCCTATATAATCAAAATTCTATAATATCTCTATATAATCAGATTTCCATAGCGTTCTTATATAGTCAGATTTCTATAGCGTTCTTGTGCTGGAGAACGCTATAGAAATCTGATTAAACTTATGCATAAACTAGATTTGTTATATAGTATTTCTATATAATCAGATTTGTATAGCATTCGTATATAATCAGATTTTTACAAGGTCTCCTATATAATCAGATTTCCATAAGGTTCCTATGTGTTCAGTTTTTCTATATGATATTAAATTAAAGGCAAAATAAACAATTTTAACATTCTGCACTTCAGATGAGGTGGGCGCTGAACAATTATGTGTCATGGAATTAAATAAGATGAGAATAAAAACAACACAATCTAAAAAAAAAATCCCATATAATAAAATATAAGATTCAAGTGAAATGATGTATGGAAGTATACAGTACATTCTAAATGAAATTAAAATGTACGGTGAACAACAAATTACGGAAACAAATCATAATTGAATCAAAACAATCAAAACTGAATCAATTCTCACACAGCATGTGTGTAGTAATGATTTTTTTTGCATTAGATAAATGATTTATTTATTTCTTAACTTCATTATCCTCATTTTCCATCAGCTAACGTTTCTCAGAGCAACAAAAACCTGCCTGCCGGCTGTGGTTGACCCCCAAGGCGCTGGTGTAGATGAGATAACACCCCTGCGCGGTTCATATCTCACAATGTATGCAATAGTTAACGCACACTGACTGTTCACTGCCTCTTTTCCTAAACTAATCGTGATACATCCTGTTGGCACTTTTACAAACTTCAGCGCTAAACTTCTGTTGCTGCCAGACTATAACGGATAACGATATACGTTACAGGATGTAAATATGTCTGTCGTCTGAATCCTTACATCTAGACAGACGGCTTAACGACTCACCCTGAGGCAGGACAACATGCGGCTACGTGAGCTGATGAAATGCAAGGCCTGTATGCAAATATCATCAATACTTAAATGTAGTGAATACGGAAGGGATGAAGTTTACCTCACTTCCTGTTATCGTGGTACGCATTAAATGGACTAATTGAATCAACGGGTCAGTTTTTGATTTAGAATTGATTCAATTATTTTTAATTGAATGCAAATTCTTAAAAAATTCTCCATAATTGTTGCAGAAAATACTTGCAGATACTTTTTGCATTTTGCAAAAGTATCGCTTCGTGTCCTTCCTGTTGAGAGTCTATTAGCAGTCAGCTCAATACCGCCTCCTACTGGACTGGAGTGTGGCGCGGACAAATTGGCAAGAGAGGGAAGAATCGTTTTAAATGAGACATGACATTTGATATCAACACCACAAGTTACAAAATGTACAAAAGACCACAAGTTACAAAACACCACAAGTTACAAAACTTGATGAAGCGTACATTCTGTTTGATTTCACTAAAAAGCACGTCATACTTTCATTTATTTTATACCTCGTCCCCCATAGTCGACTCGAATAGTGTTTTATTAACTATAGTTTGGAAGTCCCTGTGTTATAGCAGCTGTAAACACTATTTACCTCTCCAGGCTCTCAATAAATTAACAAGACAAAAGCAAATAACAAATATAAAAGTGCACCTCGTCATAGAAAACATTTACCCTAATTTTAACTTTGTGTAAAGCGTGTCGTTCTTGTTAGGCGTGCTGATCATAAAGTAATTAATTTATATTTTTAAGAAAAACCTGGTTTAAATGAGCTGATGAACATACTAAATACAAAAAAGATTTCTAATGGGACAAACCTTCATGTGTGTCATGTACTCTGTAGACATTTAGATGTTTTTACTGAACAACGTGATATTCGTGATCAGATTAAATACTGCTGAACTGCTGAGTGTGCAAAAAGAAACTCGAACGTTCCCACAGTGCTGAGGAATGTCACACGGCTAACACTTCTGCTTTATTTCTATTGTATTTCTCTAAACTCTCTGACTATAGCAGCTCGAAAAACCAGACATAAATCTATAAACAGTTTTTAAAAACCTAATTAACTACACAATGACACGTTTAATCTTCAGACAAAACAACACATGATCCAGTTCAACCAGCTTGTGTACACGCATGTGACACAGAGACACGGGTTACAATGGGTTGCAAAAAGGTATTTGCCCCTTCCTGATAATTTTTTTTCTTTTTGCATATTTGTTACACTTATATGATTGAGATAATCAAAATGTTTATTTTAAACAAAGATAACTTGAGTAAATACAAAATACAGTCCTACATGTGAAAATGTAAAATGTAGTGAGGCTTTGCAGGAGTGTCCGGTCTACCAAAATGATCCCAAGAGCAGAACCACGACTCATACAGGAGCTCATAAAAGAACCCAGAACAACATCTAAAGAACTGCAGGCCTGTTATGTTCATGATTCAACAATAAGAAAGAGACTGGGGCAAAAATGGCGTCCATTGGAGAGATCCAAGGTGAACTTGTTTAGGGGGCAATTACTTTTTCACACAGGAGCAGGATTGGACAGCGTTTTTCCCTTAAAAAAATAATTCAGGAAGGGGACACACACAATAAACTGGGCATAAACAGTTGTATGTCCATAAGAAAACCACTCATCAGAAAAAAGGCTTCAGTTTGCTAGAGAGCATAAAGTTAGGAATTGATGGAAAAAGGTCATGTGACCTGATGAGTCCAGACTGACCCTCTTCCAGAGTGATGGGCGTGTCAGGGTGAGAAGGGGAAAAACATGAAGCGATGCTCCCATCATGCATAGTGTCCACTGTATAAGCCTCTGGAGACAGTGTTATGATCTGGGGTTGCTTCAGTCGCTAAGGTCTAGACTCAGTAACGTTATGGGGCAATAAAATGAAGTCAGCTGACCACCTGAATGTACTGAATCACCAGGTTATCACATCTATGGAGGGTTTCTTCTTCCTTAAATTGTTAAAGTCTAGTTCTGTGCACCATATTCAAAGCTAAAGGCGGTCAATAAAATCTTAAAGTGTATATTCTTTGTGTGTATATATTTTACAAAGTGATAATCTTTTTTTTTCAGTCAATCCCGCACTCCATTGCACCAACCCCCCATAAACTCAAAAGACAAAGAAAATGAAGAATGTACTCTTGCAAAACATGAATGCAAGAATTTGTAGAAGATGCATGCAGTTTGTAATTTCATGGGATTTCGTCAGTTTTTAAAAGTGTTAGTCAATCCTGAATCGAAAACTGACCACAAAAATGTAATCGATTAAATTGCAAAATTATTATATATTCACGCAGCTCCAGTACTGATGCATCTTTACTTTAGTTTATTTACTACACCAGTATCTCAGCTGCTAAATCTCAGACACCTGAGAAACACATCCTAAATGATTGACAATAAAAAAGGGCGAGGGTGGGTGTCAAAGTAAGGTTGTTACCTAATTTGTATCATCTTGGGTTTTGGTGTTGGTATATAGTAACATAAGTACCAGGCAGAACTTGGATCACTCATCCAGCCATCCATTCATTAATGGTCAGGAATGTGGAGGATCCAGAGTCTAAAGTTATAATATAAGGGCCTTTAAGGGGTTTATTAGATGTAATGAATAGGACCAGCCAAGAGCAGGGATCTGACGCTAAACCCAGACGCTGCTCTGTGAACTCCGGTGGTCTCAGGATGGGCGTCAGAGCATGAAAAGGGATTAGAAGTTGAGTCAAGTATCTTTAGAAATAAATATCTGCGTACAGAGAGAGAGAGAGAGAGAGAGAGAGGGCCGTTTTTGTAAGGGAGAGAGGAAAAGCAAGCTGAGCAAATACAGGTGTGTTCGTATGTTACACACAACGCTGTAACCATAGAGGTTTGCATCGTTTCATCTAAGAACATATCACAACCGTTCTTACAGAGACGCACTGGAGCCCATTTGCATACAGAGGAAGTCAGGTGAAGACAAACACGCCAGTCTTTAACAACAGCCTCAACTGTTCTCCTCCCACCTTTCACCTCTGAGTCTCCTTTTCATCAGAGAGACCATCAGTTACAACATGTAAATGGATCAGACACAGCCCAAAGTTAGACCATAGCTGCGAGCAGAAAAGTGTGTGTGTGTGTGTGTGTGTGTGTCAGACACAGGGGGAAGATAAAGAGCTTCAGGGTGTGCTCTGTTTGAGAAAATGGTGTCTAAGCTTTAACACAGTAACACAGTGTTTTTTTCCTGCCTAACCAGATTGGATTAGTGTTTTTACTTCTACTTTATATGTGTGCATGCGTATGAAGCATTGTTCTCCGCAACATCAAAGCCTAAAGCTGGGTTCCAGGTAACAGGTGTGAAAAGTTCAGGGCTGCAACTAAAAAACTATAAACTGTGTAGAAAATATAAAATATATAGCTATAAAATAAAATATATTCTGCCAGCCATATCCATCATCGTAGTACACGAAAACCACTGCATATTCCTCATCCCATCTCACACACATCATGTCCCATCTCACACGTCATGTACCATGTCAAACACGTCGTATCCCTTCTCAGACACAGCGTATCTCATGTCACACACGTCGTATCGTATGTCACGCATGTCGTGTCCCTTCTCACACCTCGTATCCCATGTCGCGCACGTCATATGCCATCTAACACGTCATGTCCCTTCTTAGACATGTCATTTTCCATCTCAGATACGTCATATCTCATCTCGGACACATTGTATCCCACCTCGGACATATCGTATGACATCCAGCCCCGTAACATACCATGTTAAACACGCCATATCACATCCGAGTAATGTCCCTCTCAGATGGGAGAAGCTGTTCACATGGTGGACTTTATCAAAAAATAGCAAAGGAGGCCATCCTGTTTGTAACTTTGGAGACTCTGTGAACATGTGGAGGAGGAAAAAAAATCACTTAGGATCTTCTGTGCTTGGTGAAACCCTGAGAACCCCAAACGGCATCTTAGGTATGAAAAGACCATCTCAGCAGACCCGCACACTAAAATACTGCTGTTTTCAGGGGTTATTTAAAATTTAAACAGGCAGAATGTGTGTGTTTTATAATTATGCAAAAGAAAGACATGTCAGCACAAGTCCTGTTGCATCACATTGTTAATACACACAGATGCACAGGTTGACTCAGCCCGTTAAAGCAGTAATTATGGGTTAATTATGGGAAGGAACTCCTGCAATGTACAGCCAAGGATAACTATTATTACTGTGGAAGCACGGATATTGCTCTAGGTGTTTAGCAGGAACTTGCATTAGAGTAAATTATAAAGTGCAGGATGACTTTCCTCAACCAGGAGGCATAAAAGTGAACCACCAACAGTCATTAATGAAAGTAACACATAATCAGGCACACTTTACATCTCTCACTCTCTTATTCATCAGGTTCTCGCTTTGGAGAGATGGCCAATACAAATTACATAGTGAGGCAATAGAAGAAATACATTTCAAGCCATTGCCCAGAAAATCTTTAATTACTTTCGACTAACAATATTCTAGACGCGTAACAACCTGTAACAACGTCTTGCTTGCTAATTAAACCAAACGCTTGATTATAGAAAGCGTAAGAAGAATTCAGACCTACTCATCGCTATAGAACAACAAGACTTGGGTTAGCAGGCAAAGAATAAACTGATTCTATCCTTCAGTTACCTACTGTCTGAGTTGGAAATTCCACTAGTTCTCAAGAAAAGCATTTCACAGTGTGACTTATCGTGATACTGATATAAATATTTTGCCCCCACCGCCATGTGAACCCCCAAAACACAAACCAAAACATACAACATACAAAAATCTAATACATACACATACATAACACATTACAGAAATGTACATCAAACATTACATTAAATACCAAAGTATACAACAAACATCATAATCAAACATAAAATAAGCCATAGAATCACACACATCAAAGAACCTGTACATCTAACACATTAAAGAGGCCATATATAAACACCTTCAAGAGATCATACATTTAACAATTTAAAGAGCCCATACATCAAATACATTAAAGAACCCACCTCAAAGAGCCCAAACACATAAAAGAACCCATACATCAAACACCTCAAAAAGAACATATATCAAACAAATCAAAGAACGCATACATCAAACATCTCAAATAGCCCATACATCAAACACATCAAAGAACCTATACATCAAAAACATCAAAGAACCCATACACCAAACACATCAAAGTACCCATATAACAAACACCTCAACAAGACCATATATCAAACACATCAAAGAACCTGTACATCTAAAACATGAAGGAGGCCATATATAAACACCTCAAAGAGATCATACGTCAAACACCTCAACGTGATCATACATCAAACACCTTAAAGAGCCCATACATCAAATACATCAAATAACCCCCCTCAAAGACCCCAAACACATAAAAGAACCCATACATCAAACACCACAAAACACCATATATTAAACACATCAAAAAACCCATACATCAAACACATCAAAGAACCCATACATCAAACACATCAAAGAACCCATACACCAAAACATCAAAAAAGCCCATGCACTAAACACAACAAAGAAGCCATGCACCAAACACATTAAACAGCCCTTGCACCAATTACATAACATAAGAAAAGTCCACATGCTAAACAACACATCAATGAGCACATACACCGAACACAAATTAACCCATAGACCAAATAACAGATCAACAAAACCAAACACTAAGCATTATACAATGCATTTGATCAATAACCCCATACACAAAAACAGTACATTGCGTGACACATCAAGGAATACAATAAAGAAATTCTTCACCAAACAATACCCAGAAGAACCCATCCACTAAACACTAAAGGCGTAAAACACCAAACACCAAAGGAACCAATACAACAAGGAACACCTCCACTAAGTACCAAACACCAAAGAACTGCTGAAGCTAAAAAACAATATTCCAAAACAAACAAATGCATAAATATCAATCGTTCCAATTTTTAACTAAATATTACAGCACAAAAATCATTATTATCTGGCATAATGATTTAAGTGAAGCTATCACCAGGCTTCACATCTAATTCCAGACCCCAGTATTGAATCGTCATATCTTGGAGGATTTGTGCAGGGGAAAAAAATCAAATCTCTATTTTTAAATGTGAAGCATTTAAACATTATTGTTGCAGTAAAAATGTAAACCAGGTAATTTACACGATCAGAGTCAAAAGCAGGGTTAGATTAGGTAAAGGTCAAGCCCTCCATAGGAGCCATTTCCAGCTGCTCTTGAAGGCTTCAAAGACCTGACGAGCCTCTATAAGACTGACTCAGGATCAGCTTTTGCTCTCAGGGCTTTATTCTGTCTCGTTAGCTCGGGCTGGATCGACCGATCTGGGATCTACACAACAGGCGATTTTCTTCAAAGTGCGCTGTGCATCCTGTGTGCTGCGCGGGGGAACCTCTGTGCTGAAGCACAACCTTGAAGATTAGAGAGGATCAGGACTGCCGGTTATTCAGCGCTATGACCTCACACAGCGCTGGGGATTAATCCCAACACTCCAATTATACATTGGGCTTCCTCAGGTTTTCAGATAGGACACAATAAGTGAAAGGTAACCGTTAGTATAGAAGACTTAACACCTTTTTACAGCTGCAGGGAATACCACTGATCAGAGCTGGCCAAAGTACATAAACCCTGTACTTGACTAAAACGACAGATTCCCCAAGATAAATATTACTCAAGTAAAAGGAGATGTCCTTCATTTACTTGTGTAAAAACTATTTTCTCTCTCTCTCTCTCTCTCTCTCTCTCTCTCTGTGACTATCTACAACCAGCTCCACTTCTGATTTCAGATTCTCTGATTTGATGGTATTATGTGTGTATTGAAAGGAAAACATGTCACACATTTATGATAGTCAACGTGATAGTCAGCAGGTAGCAAAATTAGGCTTTAAGGAGTACACACTACTGTGGTTAGGTAACGCTATACCATGCAGAAATGCCGTGAAGTAAAAGTACAGATATTTGCTGTAGCATGTATTGGAGTAAAAGTAAAAAGTATCTAAATAAAACTACTCTAGTCAAGTATAGATACATGAAATAAGTTCAATACAATAATGAAGTACCTGTGCTCAGTTACCTCCTAACTCAGGCACTGGTGTTATGCTCAGGTATCTTCATGAACAAAGAGTTGTGTCTAGAATATATGTTTAAATGTGAAAATTATATGTTTATTTTAAGTGCAAAAATGTATCTAAAATACAGCAATTTTGGATTGTGCTTAATCTAAATGAAGTAGTGAAGACAGTACAAATTACAGGTTTATATTAATGTTTTTTTTCCTATAGTAACAGCTAGGGATGGGAATTAATAAGACTTTACAATTCCAATTCCATTTTCGATTCTGCTTAACGATTCGATTCTTTATCGATTCCCTTATCGATTCTCATTTGGAAAAAAACGTGATGACGTCATCAATGGCCGTGATGACATCATTTGTGCCCACTGGAATCGTTAAGGGAATCCGAGGAATTGAAACACTGGGAACCGGTTCTTAACAAGAACCGGTTTTCGATTCCCATCCCTAGTAACAGCTCCTTAATCAGTACCTATCGGTACCTTTTTTCTTTGCTTCATATAATCCTTTGTCTCTTTTTTTTCATTTCCTTTTTTCTATTACTATGCTTCACTTTTTTTCTTTCAAACCTTTCTTCCTTTCAAATCCTTAAATATTTGCACTTTTTTTTCAAAAACTACATTTGTTGTTTTTTCTTTTTTTTGCGTTCTATTCTATTCTATTATATTCTATCCTATTAAAATATAGTATAAAGAGAGGCTGGTGAGGGGACGAGTGTTTATAGCTGCAATAACATTAAGTGACTTGTTCTGCTAACACTAAATAGATTTTAAGAAAAGTTAGTAAATACTTTTTTAATTGTTGAAAACTGTTGTGGTTAAAAAAAGAAAAGTTAAAACCTTTGTGTTGTAGGAAAATAATCAATCTGGTAACTCAGGGTGGTAACAATAACTCCGTCAGATTCATCACCTCACCCTGGGGTGGATTATAGGAAACAGCTACAGTACATTATCTCTACAGAGAAGTTTCTCACAATCTGTCAAAGATCCGGTGTTGGATCTGGTCATAGAGTCCCGAGAGAAACTGGCTAAAGCTCGGTATGGAAAAGTGGAAAAGGGGGTAAAAGTGGAGTCTCGCCAGACACCAGATCTCCCTGATCTTCCCACAGCAGAGAGTCATTAGCGGTTAGCGATAAGTCTTCGAATACTTTAATTCTCGGGGTATTTCTAATCTTAAAGTGCCATCACAACAGTTTGGACAAGGAAACAAATAGTTGACACACCTTTGTGTGAAGTACTTAGTTATTAGATGATAATTTTTACACTGCACTAGTGTGATCATGCGATTGTGTGGCATAAAAACTGATTAAGCATGTGATATTATCTCCGGTCACGTCTGTATAGAGCTACAGTTTTGATTTGGAACGAGATGTTAGATTAAAAATAATGTAGTCCAACCAGCTAGACATAGTTTTTTTATTTGTTTATTTATTTTTTCATAAATGCACGTGCATGATTAATTGTCCAAACAATTAAACGGTTGCAAATTCCACCTGGAACCTGAGCAGGGTCTAGTTTCTGAGTTTGTATAAGATCATATCTGACCAAAACCTCTTAAACACCATCACCAGTGCCTTGTGTTACTCTTACACCACAGCACTGTTCTCAATTCTATCGCTTCATTCTATTCACCTTTATGCCATTTTATACTAATAATCCTCACTTTTGTTCTTTTTTTACCTTCTCTCCATACTTCCTTCCTTTCTTCCTGCATTTCTTTCAGAAATGTCTTTCATTAAGTTTATTCCAGACACAGTATTCCTCTGAGGACGCGTGTGTGATATGTTTAGCGCTCAGATGTGAAACAGATGCTGTTCAGGGTGATGAGGTGTGTGTAACTAGAGTGTGAAAGACATTCTGCTTTTTGCATCTGAATTGTAAATGTCTCTCTTTTCATGGTAAGATCCTTGAAAGCCCTGTCTTCAATCAGCTGTCTCTCTGTCTCACCCAGAACAACCACCAGGATCTTCCTCACAAGTCTGCTTTTAAAGGAGCCCTCATGGCCTCTCCACATGGCCTTTCTCACCATGACCGTGAAGCTCCATGCCCGTAGATCAGCAAACCTGTCATCACTCCTTATTCTCCCTGACCTTTCAGAAACCTTTAACACAGTCAACCGCACGACTCTCTCGTCCATCCCCATGGGTCCTGGAATTGCTGGGACAACATGCCACGGTGGGGAACAGTTTTGAAGTGGATATACATCTTCTCCATGTAGACTCTCCACTGGTGTCCCACAAGGCTCAATAATTGGTCCCTTTCCTTAATATGTTGTCTCTCAGGGATTTCATATCCTCACATGGATTTTCAGACCATGGCGATGATGATATTTACATCATCACCGCCTCCTTCATCAGACACTTTGTGTGGACCTCAGTAAGCATTTACATTTACATTTAGGCATTTGGCAGACGCTCTTATCCAGAGCGACTTACAAAAAGTGCTTTAATGTTTACAACATTGGATACATACTTAAGCCTGGGAGCTCATAATACTATGACACTTTTGGCGCCTTTCCCACGGCAAAGTAATCAACAGAGGTAAAAGTAGTTTGAATTTCTACCTGTACTATGTAGCCAGGGTGGGAAGAGTTCTGAAAATTTTATGAGATTTTATGAGATTAACTTTATATTTCCACTTATTCCGCTTTTTAATATCAGCTCCGTTAACTTTTAGAGTTCCGGGGGTTAAATCCCAAATAGTGTCAAATTGGAAGCAAGTGTGCTATGTAGGGTGTATACTTCCTTCTTTAACATATCAAGTAGTGGCCTTGATCAGGGGTAAAGGGGGATTTGGGATTCAGCCTTGTGTTAGAAGCTAGTTAGCTTTGTAGTCGTAAATACTGTAAGTTTAAAGGCAATTCGAAGCAGTTATTAAAGAGACGGCGTGTTGTTTAAGACTGAATAACGTTATCAGATGTGTGTTCTTGATGACAGTGCTTCTGTGACTGGTTGTGAATGTGGGTTTTGGCAGGCAGCTGCTCTCTCCTTAGTACTGCGGACCATACAGACCTTCTCTCACCCACACTGCGACTGAATTAACCACTGTAGAACAGCTAGAATGCAGAGTGATACACATGTTGTGCAGGAAGGCATCATATGAGCCCTAAAAAGCTCAAATGTATAGACTAGAAATTGTAGGTTTGTGTTCTGTTCATGGATTTCTTATATTCATTCTACATCGTCAGTGGAGATTTAAAATAAATATTTTCATGAAGCCCTTTCACCTGATTTTGAATAAATCGACACTCGCAATCGTGCACAATCATCTCCTCCAATAAGTTATCTTTCGTTATGGAGTTATCATTTACTTTTCAAAGCGGTATGCTGTTCCATTTGCATTAATGCACGCTGTAAAATTGCCAAAAATATTGTGAGGGAGACCTTCTAGTGTGTGTTTTTTCACAGCCAATTCCATGAGACAAAGTGACAAGAAGTCACATTATCGCTTATCAAGTCTTTTACATTTTCCTGGACTGTTTCCATGAAAGTGGGTTGGAATTTGCTCTGCTTCTATAGAACACCACTTTGATCAATCACACTGATAATGTCACTGATCAATCAGAAAACAGGGAAACCTGTTACCTCACCCCTACAGACCAGCCTTTGTGCCAGAGACGGTTTGGCCAGCGCCTGTACTGTTGTGACAAACTACTATTGATGTCCCATTAGATTAGTGATGAGAAACATTATGTGCAATTTGAGAGAACAAAGAACCTGCCGATGTCATTTGGCATGGAGGTTTGGCATGGTGCAGATCAGGCATGTGTGTGGTGCAGATCAGGCATGTGTGTGGTGTAAGGTAGATCAGAAATGTGGGTGGTGCAGATCAGTCATGTGTGGGGTGTAAGGTAGATCATGTAGGTGTGACATGAATCAGATTTGTGTGTGGCGCAGATCAGGCATGTGTGTGACGCATATTAGCTTTGTATGTGTGCAGATCAGGCATATGTGTGGTGTAAATCATGCATGGGTAGGATATAAGGTAGATCGGGTAGGTTTGTGTGAATCAGAGCATGAATCAGATTTGTATGTGGCGTAGATGTGTGTAGCGTAGATCAGACATTTGTGGCATAGATCAGGTTTGTGTGTGGTGTAGATCAGGCTTGTATGGGGTATAAGGTAGATCAGGAAGGTGTGACATGAATCAGATTTGTGTGTGGCATAGATTAGCTTTGTATGTGTGCAGATCAGGCGGGTGTGGCGTAGATCAGGCATGTGTGTGGTATAGACACACACACACACACATATACTCAGACCTTTAGACGTCTAGATTAGATTATGCATGTGTGTGAAGTAGATCAGGTTAGTGTGTGGAGTAGATCAGGCATGCTTAAGATTCAAATTAGGTGAGTGGGTGTAAATAAATTTGTATCATGTAAATCAGTAGTGTGTGTGTGTGTGTGTGTGTGTGTGTGTGTGTGTGTGTGTGTGGCGTTTACTGTATTAAACAGAGGTGAATTTGTGTTGAGTGAGATGTGTACACACTACTTCCCGTTCACTGCTCATGTGCTGCTCTCACAGAGCCACCATTCTCCAGAGTGTGTGTTTGCATATGTACTGTCTGTGTATGTGTGTGTGTGTGTGTGTGTGTGTGTGTCTGTGTGTGTGAGATCAACTGGTGAGTTACACACTGTCTTTAGACCGCACATGTTGCTCAGTAAATTAGATGAGCACACACACACACACACACACACACAGAGTTAGACAAACAATCAGATGCACACATATACACACAGACACACAAACAAACACACACACACTCGGATACACACAGTCAACATTCGGACACACACGCACACACAGACAATTAGACACAAACACATACACACACATATATACTCAGACCCTCAGGCACAGACTCTCACACAATCAGACACTCTGACAATCAGACACACACACACACACACACACACACACACACACTTTTTCTGGGGAAAAGCACAGCACAGGCCCGGAATTCCGGTGGGAATGATGAGAACTGGATAAGAATTAATACAGTGTGTGTGTTTAGTCTGTACAGTGTACTGTAAAAGGCCTAAACACACACACACACACACACACACACACACACACACACATAGAGTCTGTATGTACATTCCAACAAACACAGAGCTATCATCATACTGAGCAAATGTGTGTGTGTGTGTGTGTGTGTGTGGTATAAACACAGTGACAGCCGAATTTATGCGTGCTTTGTGAAAAACACACTTAATGTTGACTTTGCATAAACAGAGCAGCAGGGAAATCCCACTCTCTGTCTGACACACACACACACACACACACACTTACACACACTTACACACTCTCATTACACACTCTTACTTCACCCACACCATGGCTGTGTTCAGGCTTGTAGTTCGGTGCCCTTGGTTCGGACTAGAGCTTATCGATGATACACTGTTTTCAGTCCGGTGTTAAAGACGTCAGTGTGAACGCTAAGCGAACCAAAACGTGCGTAAGTGTGAACACAGCCTAAGTCCGGGTAACATACGAATTAAAAGCCTAATGTTTTTATTTTGCTTTTATTCAAACAGTCACGAACAAAATAAATGAATAAATAAATAATTAAATAAATAAAGTCAAGCAGGGAACGTTATTGAACGCAGCCCCGCCGCACCAGCACTCCTGAACGCTTATTTAATTTAACATTTAATTTGCCGATGTTTCATTTCTTATCAATGTTAGATATTTTAGTGGTAATTTTTGTTTTCCTTTTTTTAATCTTTCGAAACTCCGTCCGTTGCTGTGCTAACACCGCCGACGCGCGCATGAGACGTAGCCGGGACTCCGGTATCGATATCAGACGACGCTAGCGAAGCCGACTCTGTGCGTTCACACCGCAGTCAAGCCGCACCAGAGACACACCTTTTCGCACCATCTCGGTTCGCTCGGCGGCGTTCACACTGGTACAAGTGAACCGTCTTAACAGAACATGTCAAGTGTGAACACACCCTTAAACACACTCGCTCACACACACACACATGCTTTCTTTCTTTTCTTTATTCTTCATTTCTTCTCCTTAATCATCTTTCTTTCTTTCCTCACATTTTCTGTCTTAACCCTCGTTTATTAGGTTTTATTGCTCATTACTTTTTCTTTACTGATCTTTTGTTTGTCTTTCTTTCTTTCATTTGCTCTTCTTTCTCTTTTCTCACTCTTTCTCACTTACTTACTTTCATATTGTTTTTTTCTGTTGTTGCATTTTTATGGCTTATGTTACCCTTTTTTCTTTCGTTAAATGAAATAAATTACATTAAAAATAAAATAAAAACAAAAATGAATTAAAATGTACACAGTGCCCGCCGGTGCTCGGGTTGCCAGATTGCAGTCACAAATTTCCACTCAAAGGTTTCTATAAACTACTCAACAGAACATGTAAAGTATTCATTAGTGTGTGTGTATATATATATATATATATATATATATATAGTAGTATAACAACTAAATAACAACAAATAGTTTATAATATAATATCTACATTACTATACAGTATACATTATAAATATACAGAATATAGGAATAAACTTGCTAACAGGTGTTTCGGCTGGTGGTGAACCACAGTGCGACTCAGGGCCCCTGTGGGTGTAGTGACCCACGTGCAGCTCGTTTGCATACGGCGGCGTGTGAAGGCGCGTGATTGGTTGGAAGTGTGTGAGAAGCGAGGGGATTGGTCAGGGGAGGACGACATCATGGACTTCATTCCAGATGTCTCTGAAAGGCGCCAAAGTGGAGAACAAAGGGCAGCTTGACCACACACACGTACACACGCGCACACACACACACACACACACGCACACACACACACAGTGGTGCTTGAGTCAGTATCACATGCATCCTCTAAATTGTTTACATCATTCTCTGAATCTCTCCATTGTCAACTTTTTGGAGAAAAGAGGAATTTTTTTTACTGTGTGTGTGTGTGTGTTTGTGTGTGTGTTTGTGTGTGTGTGTGCTCTTTTTAGAAAAAAATAAGAAACAAACACAAAAGAAGAAATAAAAATAAAGAGAAGATAAAGCTGAGGTAAACACAGCGATAAAAAGGCGTGAGAGTGAGAGAGAGAGAGAGAGGTAGGTAAGTGAATGAGCGTGAGAGTGAGCAAGAAACAAGAGAGGAGGGAGTGAATGAATGAGTGAGCAAGTGAGCGAGGGGGTGAGGGAGGACCACAGCGTTAGTGTGAGTGAGAGTGGACACAGACACCATCAGGCTGTAATCCACACAACACTGCTGTAGAGTTGTGCATTCTGCTGTCATAAGAAAATACCCCTGGGCCCACCTGGGCCCCCTGGCCCCTGCCCCCAGGCCCCGCCCATTTGGTTCACTTTGGTTTTCCTTTTCACTCTTCTCCTCTTCTTTTTTTCTCCTGTGTTTTACAGTTAAACAGAGAGTACGCGCTCAGCTCTGTCCCCTCTCGAAGCGCCTGCACCAGATTAAACGCTGCCCTGTAGCGCCCCCTAGTGTTAAACACGACTCACGATGCTTTGTGATATGCCAGACTCAGATTTATTAATCATTAGGGACTCGCTGATCAGCAGTGATCACAGCAGATTAAAGGCGTACACACCTGTATTTACCCGTCCGCACCTGAACACCCTTCATACCGCACCTCTGAGCTCCGCCCACATCATTCACCAGATCATCACCGATCATCAGAACCTGGGGGGGGGGGGGGAGCGAGGGGGGGCGAGGGGTTAAAAAAAGTGGTGTATATAGGTATACATGCAAATTTAACACACACACACGTATGTGTATGTGTGTGTGTGTGTGTGTGTGTGTGTGTGTCTCACCTCATGGGGTTGGATGCCCATGTCATTGAGAACACTCTGGAAGAACATGGGTGCAGGTTTGCCCACCACCTCCGCCTCCAAATCACACGCATACTGTAAACACACATACACACACACACACACACACACATATATCAGTAAAAAATATATATATACCAAAAAAAATAAAGATGATTTAAAATCACTGAATCTGAATCAGTCAAGATGAATCATTAAATCACTGAATCTTAATCACAGAATCTATACAGATGAAATTAAATCACTGAATCTAAATCACTGAATCTGAATCACTGAATATGGATCAATGCGTGTGTGAGTGTTGACCAGAGCTCCCACCACTGTCGTACAAAATTACAACAAATCCAATGGTCACCACTGAATCTGAATCAGTAAATATGATTCACTGGATATGATTCACTGGAAATGACTCAGAACTAGCGATGGGAAGTTTGGATCATTTCAGTGACTCGGTTCTTTGAATCTCGTTGATCAAAATGAACGAATCTTTTTTTGAGTCATTTTGTTCTTTTGATCAGAAATAAAATAAAATGTTAAGATTTTAATAAACAGACCCCCAACACATCCACATACACAAATTTTGGCATCATATCTTCTGGTCCGAGTCGTTTATTCTGTTAGCGCTATTAGCGGCTATGGGAGTCACGTGACAAAAATAACAAACGACTCGTACCAGAAGACTCATGAGATGAACCGCTCATTTCTGTTTCCTGTACATAACCTACGGAGGTTTTGCGGTTATTTGCGCATGCAGGCTTAGTAGAACATGAACAAATCACTCTCCGAGACGACTCGCTCTTCTGAGTCACGTTAAAGACTCGTCCAAAAAGAACGAATAGTTCATGAACGACCATCACTACAGAGCGGGAAAATAACGAATTAAATTTACTCTTGTCCCGTTGTTTGGGTTGTTTGGCTCTTTGTATATATTTGTAGATAATTTTACTGTATATTTATGCACTCACCAGTATTAGGGGTGTGGCTGCCATTTATTTTGTGAAAAGGGGGAATTTATTCACTGTTTTTGGTTTAGGGAATCCCGGGAAGGAGGGGGGGGGATGGCGGTGGGGGGGATCTAGCTACTAAAATACAGATACCCCTTTGTTTATTATTTTGGCCTAGGTCCACCCTGAAGCTGATCAGTGTGTGTGTGTGTGTGTGTGTGTGTGCGCGGCAATATAAACCTCACTATTTTATCAGCTAACAACTGGGTCTAGTTCTTTCTGACGTATACCACCTGGTGCATACCGTTTAAAACAGAACCCTGAACAACTCTTTAACTGGATGTGACACCTTATTTAAGCGACCGCTTTGATTTTCAAGCACGAGAAAGCCAACAGCTTTATTATGCAGAGGTGTGTCCTTATTTAAAAAACAATTAGTTTGAGTTTATATCCGCTTGTCTTTTTTTTGAACTACACTAGAATCCCTCATCCCACCCGACTGTTAAAAAACTGTAACACTGTAACTTTTTACTTGAGTAGATTTTTATAATGGTTACTTTACTTGTACTTCAGTAAAATTTTACTGACACCACACACACACACACACACACACACAGAGGTAATCTTCACCTCCAGGGCTTTCATGTACGCTCCAACATCCAGCTTGAGGCCGTCTGTCTCCTTATAGTAACGTCTAGAACATGGACATGCAGTCAGTGAGACACTGGAGGGATTCTGTCATTACACTGATATAAAGTTAAATAAAGTGTGTGTGTGTGTGTGTGTGTGTGTGTGTGTGTGTGTGTGTGTGAGGTGATCCTTACCCTCTGCCCATGGAGAAGAGCAGCGGTCTGTCCAGTGAGATAAGGACCTGAAACGCAGCGTTCACGTTTTGGTACGAGAAGTTATCAGCAGCGTCTCCGATCACAACACAGTTGGGATCTGATTTATCCACAGCATCAAACTCCGGTCGCACATCTGCGGACAGGTAACACACACACTTGCATAAAAAAAGTGGTGTAAAAGTTTGACAATGGGGGCTGACAATATAGTGTGTGTTAGTGTGTGTATTTTATGCAGTACCATCGTGCACCAGCAGGTGGGGTCGGAGGCGGCGCTCCTTGAGGATGGACACTACAGCTGGAGCGGGGGAGAAGACCTCTCCGACATCGATGTCGAAGCCCATACGCTTCAGCTTCGCTACGAACTTCTCACGCGTGGCCTGAGTTTCATTCGTACAGAAACGGAGCTGCAGGTCCGAGGATTTTAACCTGCAGGACACAGAATACAAGATGTACTTATTTTACTTCACTACACCGTGTGTACGATTATTATTTCTAAAAAAAAAAAAACAATTCACCCTCAAGTTATATATACTGTAAAGGTGATAAAAGTTTAAAGCTAAGAGTTCGTGTGTAACTGCGTTGCGAGAAAAAACAGACGCCCTGCTTGTGATTTGGGTCTGAGGGTGTACCTGGTGCAGAAACAACTCACAGAAGAGTTTGGATATCTGTGAACAAAATTTCAGAGCGATATTGTAAGGAAGGTGAAAATTTCTTAAAAAGAAACGTTACCGGTGACGAGACACAGAATCATCACTGCGAGCCTGAGAGTAAACGGCGGAGTCTGGAACGGAAACATCCTCAGAGAAAAAGTTCAAAAGTCGACCGTCGGCTGGAAAAATTCATCAACGCTAAGAGTTTTCTGGGATTCTCAAGAGGCCAGAAGTATTGGAACATGATCAGGAAAAGGGTTCAACAAGAGACCGTGCTCGTTACAGTGAGACACTTATTGAAGAGCTGAAGACTAAACTTCAGATTAAACACGGAGGACTGATATCCGAGGGCGTCGTGATCTCGCGTGATTATACACGTTTGAACACTTTCGCCCAGACCGTCGACACTCTGAATAAAGTCTTTAACCTGTTTGTTTCCCTGAAAGCAGAAGTATCAGGATGAAAAGTTCATGAGCTCACAGCTCGCACTAAACCGTTTTTTTTAATGAGGAAATACAAAAGCTTGGCAACAGATGGACAAAGTGTGTTTAAGCAAGGACATTATGTCGATAAGAAATGATGCATTTGTCTTTGAATTTAAATAAATTCTCCTCCTTAATTGGAAGAGAGTTTATAGAAATAGTTAAAAGGTTAAAGCTAAAAATAATCTAATGATCTTTAATGTAATCAGTGATATTATTATTATTATACATGTCTGTCTGCAACTCTTAATTTCTTTTAAACTGTAATTTCGCAAACTTTTGTTTGGTGCGACATTATACTGTATGGTTTTGGTCTCCACTGCATTATTGGCTAAATATTAGGAACTTGTACAAAATGTACCTCGTTCACGGCAAGATTATGAACCTACTGTCATTTTATCAAGGAGAAGGAGAGGATCTAGAAGAGTTTATGTTTACGCCTTGTTTACACTAAGTTGTCCTTCTTGTGTGCTCAGACAAATACACTCCCTGTTCGGTAATCGGAGAGTGAATCACAGATGAGAAATGGAAAAAGTAGATAAAAGGATAAAGATGAAGTTTTGTCTTAAAACCACTCCAGCGTGTTAAAATTCACTTATACCACTTCAGCGCTGTTATTTCAGCCAAAGTGAAAATATGAACTAATCCCAGTAAAAATATTCACTTTATCTTTTCTAATTAATATCTATTGGTGCAGGTGTTTGTTTACATTGAGACAGTAGCGCATTAGTAGATTATTTTACAGTAGATTATTAAATCCCACACATAACTGTTCATAACATCACTTTTACTCCACATTTAGATTCACTGATGGTGCAGATTAAACTTCAGCCAGAGATCTAAGGACTGCAGGAGATTCAGTCAATTATTTAAAGACAGAGAAACAGACAGAGATGGTTTCTGATCCTCCAGTGTATGAAATGTAAAGAATTATCACTGAAAGATTGAGATCTGACCCCAATGTACAGACTAAACATTTCTTTTTCTGATACAGACTTATCCTTTAAGTGTACTTGGGCGCATATCTAGTGCACTTCCCTGAGCTTGCATTTACATTCCAGAAAGCGTCTCATTGCACATATAGTGCACTAGATAGTGCGCACACTCCCCTGGGTTACTCCCTACATAGCGCACTAGAACAGTCTGGAAACATTTGAGACGTGACCTCTTCTATGTTTTTTTTTTAAATCCGGGTGTTGTTGTTTTTTGTTTTTTTATATAAACGGTAAATATTTTATGTAAAACCTTCTGACGGCCTCCACCGAGCCTTCAATCGGCACTCCTCCTCCCTCTCCGCTGTCGTATAAAACTCCACACATGTCTAAAATCACTCCCTTCACTCCGCTTACACACTCCGGCCACTTGGCGGCCATGATGGCTGCACAGGAGGCGATAATGCGCATGCGCCTGAACTGAGCACTCTGGGAAATGGAGTTTGACTGAGAGACTCATGGACTACAGGAAGTGTAGTTCAGTAAAAGTCCTATATCAAAACTTTATTCTTTGTTTTTATCTGATGCATATATATATATATATATATATATATATATATATATATATATATATATATATATATATTTTTTTTTTTTTTTAAATCTACTTTTACACATATAGTAATATATATATATATATATATATATATATATATATATATATATATATATATTTTTTTTAAATCTACTTTTACACACACACACATATATATATATATATATATATATATATATATATATGTGTGTGTGTGTGTAAATGTATAGTAATATATATTACTATATGTGTAAAAGTACATTTAAACAAAAATATAATAATATATACTGAACAAAAATATAAATGCAACACTTTTGTTCTTTTGTTTTTTCTCCCATTTTTTATGAGATGAACTCAAAGATCTGAAACATTTCCTACATACACAAAATAACCATATCTTTTAAATATTGTTCACAAATCTTTCAAAATCTGTGATAGTGAGCACTTTTCCTTTGTCCTCATTGGGGTCTCGACTTGACTCCAGTTCTTCATCGTAACAGATTTTGACAGATTTGTGAACAATATTTGAGAGATACGGTTATTTTGTTTATGTAGAAAATGTTTCAGATCTTTGAGTTCATCTCATTAAAAATGGGAGCAAAAACAAAAGTGTTGCGTTTATATTTTTGTTCAGGATATATACATACTATATTGCCAATCCACACTACATATACATACACTATATCGCTCATCCATTTATGGACCTTGCTTTGTGCTATGGTGTGCAATCATATATAAAGATACTTTTTTATTCTGAAGGCAATTCCAGACAAATACAAGTTTGTACTTTGGGAGGAAACTGGAGTACCCAGAGGAAACCCACCAAGCACAGGGAGAACATGCAAACCCCACACACAAAGTACCTGAGGTGGGAAGCCAACACAGACTCTGAAGGTGCAAGGCCACAGTGCTGACCACTACATCACAATAGAGGGGACTGCACACTGTTATCTTACATATATTGTGAAGACACAGTGTAAATGTGAGCGCTAACCAAAGGACATCTCGTTTTCACCCTGTAAAAAATTACCTGCATTAAGGCATCAGATCCCGAGGCCGTTCCAGGTCGAGTACTGAAAGCATGTGTGTTACAGTTGATTGCATCTTGTTTTTGTTTTTTTTACCAAGATCTTTAAAGAGTTACGACGGCAAGCTTTCCTCCCAGTGTGCCTCAAAACTGCCGTCATAATCCGTAAACTTAAGTCAACTTACTCATCTAGGGAAACATAACACCTACAACATAACACGTCAGGTTGTTCTTCATGGACTTTGGGTTTTAGTTCCGTTAAATCCAGCAGGTTATTAATCTATCTTTGTGTGTTTAGATTTCAGACCAGAGTGTGAACCTTCTCACTCATTACCCTCAACACTGGAGATGGGGGAACAATCGATTCAAATTCAAATTTCATTTGTCACATACACAGTCATACACAGTACGATATGCAGTGAAATGCTTAGACAACTGCTCGTGACCTTGAAATAAAAGACTATAAATAGGAAATAATTATGAAAATAAAATAGAAGGTAAATTTAACTAAGAAAGAATAAAATAAAATAACTGTACAGTACAAAATATACAATATAAAAAAATATATGAAAAATATAGAAAAATAAGAAAAACGGCTGTACAATATAGAATATAGAATTTATGGAATTTCTGTGTGGGAATTAAATTGAATATAAATGGAAATGTCCAGGTGGTGTGCAAGTATGCTTGAAAGTGACTTATTTAAAGTGACTGGTGATAGAGTAATTAACTAATGTCCACGAATGTGCAGTTGTGCAGTGGGCACTGTGCCGGTGAATATCCAGAATGTCCAGAGTTAGTGCAAGAAATATGTGTGGGTTCAGTGATGCATCACAATTTTTCTGTTGAATGATTCCTGTATCACCACTAAAATAGATTTTAATTCGAATAATTTTTTATATTAATAATAGCGATACACCAGTTAATCAGCCTGTGACTGGAATCGACAGCTTTATGTTTTTGATCAGACATAAACGGATATGACCGCATCTGTGTGAGCTCAAGAGTGTGTAACAGAAACGCATTTAATGGCTCATGGTCAAGTTTTGAGAATTTGGAGGTGTTTTAGGAGGTAAACACTTTATATCCCTACAGGTGGCGCTCTAAACTATTCACACATTAGCAAGTTTGTTTAAAAATAACATGGGTTAAGGCTAGATGACATAACAGAGATGCTCAGTAACAATCTAGCTTTTTTTATTGTTAAAAGTAAATGTAAAACTTTTGGACTTAAGCTTTTACAAGGTTTATTATTATTAATAATAATAATAATAATAATAATAATAATAATAAATAAGTATATTGCACATTCTGCATATTCTGCACATTATCCTTCCTCACATAATTTACATGCTCTATTTTTTTATTGCATTTTAAATTGTAGAGTTGTACATTTACCCCAAATTTAAACATTTTCTATTTGCTTCCTGCAAGTTAAATCCTTTTATCTTTCTGTCTTTCCACTCTATCCTACCTTTCTTTTTTTTTTAAGGTCACGAACGGTCATATAAGCATTTCACTGCATATCATACTGTGTGTGGTCATGAATGTGACAAATATAATTTGAATTTGATTTATTTAGAAGAAGAAAAATGTGTTCACTGACAATAAATAAAGGTCCTGAGAAAAATGGCATTGCAAAGTAACACATGTATGAAAATCAAATCAAAATACAAATCCTAAATATTAATCAAATATGATGCAAATTAACTACAGTATATTAATTTATAGCAGACAAGATAACAGCAACAGAGACCTCAAGTTTAAAAATTAATATATTTTAAATTATTTATTCTAGTTTAACTATTTTTAAATGCAAAATGATGAATAATGTTACTTAATGTTGACTATATAATGCTCATGCTAAACTATTATCTCTGCTGTTGGCTCATTCATGCATAAATAACTAGTTTTTTACTCAACTGCAAGAATATTAAAGAGCAGTGTGATATATGTATACAGTAAATATATATATATATATATACAGTTGTTGTTGGACTTTCGGCTGCTCCCGGCAAGGTGACGCCACAGCGGAATACCCAGTCAGCACTACAACTTGGCACAGGTTTTACGCCGGATGCCCTTCCCGACGCAACCCTCCCATTTTATCTGGGTTTGGGACCGGCACTGCATCCAGTGGCTGGGGTTTGGGCACTGGCTGGGAATCGAACCCGGGTCTTTTGCATGGCATTTCTGTTTTAGATCAATAAATATTAACATATTTTTTCACATTTGTTAAATGTCAGAGTTAAGCGAGGAAGAATTTTCATGTTTTTTTTTTTAAATCAAAGTCAAACGTTTACAAACACTAAGTTTATTGTGTCTTTAAACAAAAAGAAAACTCCAGATGATTCCATTCAGAGCTTAGGAAGCTTCTGATAGGTTATTTAATTCCATTTAAGTTAATTGAGTTTATTTAAGTTAATTGGTGGCACACCTGTGGATGCATATCACACCTCAAACACAGAGCCTCTTTCTTTGATATCATGGGAAGATCAAGAGAAATCAACCAAGACATCAGGAAAAGAACTCTGGACGTCCACAAGTGTGGCTCATCCTTAGGTGCAACTTCCAGAAGCCTGAAGGTCCAATGTTTATCCGTTTAGAAAATAATTCTCAAGTATAAAAAACATGGAAATGTACAACCATCATACCGCTCAGGAAGGAGATGGATTCTGAGACCCAGAGAGGAAGAAAGTGGTCGACCCCAGGACAACAGCAAAAGACCTTGTGAAGATGCTGGCTGAAACTGGTGAGACTGTGTCATTATCCACAGTAAATGAGTCCTGTACTACAGTGAGCCATAATGATAAACGGTATATATGGAGGAAAAAGGGCGGAGCTTTGCAGCCTCACAACACCATCCCAACTGTGAAGTACATAATGTTGTGGGGCTGCATTGATACAGAAGGGGCTGGTGCACTTCACAACATAGATTGCATCATGAGAAAAGAAAAAATACGTGGATATATCGAAGCAACATCTGAAGAAATCAGCCATGAAGTTAAAGCTTGGGTGCGGATGGGACTTCCAAAAGGAGAATGACCCCAAGCATACCTCCAAATTAGCTACAAAGTGGCTTAAGGACAACAAAGTAAAGGTGTTGGAGCGACATCACAAAGCCCTAATCTCAATCCCATAGGAAACGTGTAGGCGGCGCTAAAAAGGTGAGTGCGAGCAAGCAAGGCCTACAAACCTGACCCAGTTACACCGGTTCTGCCAAGAGGAGTGGGCCAAAATTCCAGCAAACCATTTTTATCATACTTGTGGAAGAATACCTGAAATGTTTGGCCCAAGTGAAACAGTTTCGGAGGAATTCTACCGAAAGACACTGCAGTTTGCCTCCCAGGTTAGGCAGATAGCAGAAGCACCAAACTAAACCTGTTTCCTCTTTTGATTTACCTCCTTACATTATTTTTGCAAGTGTAATTTTTCGCCGGTTCTTACTTGATACAAGACTGACAGTTTGCATTATTTCACTACACCTTATACCGTGTATGTGTGCCTATTAAAATGTAAACATCTCATCTTAACATATCTCCTGTATAGTATATAACTCTTCTTTACACACACACACACACACACACACACACACACGCACACACTCATGCCACGAGCACTAATACACCTCTATACCAGACAGATGTTGGCTTTCACACTGTTTGCAGCCTTGTTGTTGATGTCTGTCACCCCCCCCACCCCCCCACCCCGAAAACATGGCTCCATCTGACCACCACCTTCTTTTGATCCGTCTCATATGTTTTATCTTTTGAGGTCATGTGACTACGGAGAAGTCAGGCACAACCGCAGATAGCAGAAGCACCATTAGCGACGTTAGGCTACTGTGTATTTTTGTTAATTATTATGTTGGAGGTGTATTTCTGGGCCAAAAATAATAACAGGATGATCACCTGATGAGCTACTGGATTACCTTATCCTTAGTCACACAGATAAGAGTAACCTAGCAGCTCATAGCTTCTGTTCTGCTAATTATCTTCATGTGCGGTATGTTGTGGTGTACAGTAACTTATTAAAAAAAAAAAAGAGTGTGGAAATTTATCCATATAAAAATAATTAAAACATTTGGAAAGACATGTAAATAAAGTAAAATGTGAAATAAATAGACATTAATCTTAACCTTAATAAAGCTTTTCTTCTTGCTACCGTCCATGATAGCAGTCCTGGGACCCATGGTGTAATGGCTTTGCTATGGTTTTCACTGGTTTTGAGTTTGAGCGACTCCCGGACGTACTTAGTTGGCGTTGTAACTACGCGGAAAATGCTTCACATGCCGAGACAAATTTCTAATAAAATTTCAGTTCTTAAGAAGAAAATCCGTGAGGCTGGACTTTCGTATACCGAAATACTACTGTAGTGCCCTTTTTATCCCAGGGTTTAGAGATGATTTGGGATTTAACCTTGAGCAAGATTCAGCTTGTTGGATTTGTAGCTTTCATTCGACTTGAAAAGAACAACACGGACAGTTAAGACTTAGAAGCAACTATTAAAGAGAAAAAAAGTGTTAATTAAGATGACATATGTGTTTTCTAGCTAAATCTACTACTGTGACCTGTTTTGAGTATTTATTTATTTATTCATAGGATTCGATAAGTAAGGTCCCGTTCGCCATCCAGACCATGGCGGACAGAAGTCGTGATGTCAGGTGCAAAGAGCCAGGAGAGCTTTAGGTTGTACTGCTTGACACAATGTTCTGTGACGGCTGGTATTCAGTGTTCCCGAGGCCATGCAGCTGTGGTTATCATAGTGGTATGACAAGTTCCTCATCAAGAATCAAATGCAGGGTTTGGAGGTCATGTGTGTTTAACTGGCTTTGCTCGTCTGACATTTCAGCACAAGCCACAGGCATACAGTATTTCATCCTTCTGTTTTTTATAGAGTCATAAAGAATAACATTAATCAACATATTTATTTCCTGAACAAAATTATGTAATTCTTATAAAATTTCACCTGATTAATTATGTTTGTTTTTTTTGTACATATATAACACAATTTAGCACAAAGGAATACAGTAGACCCGTCGAGGATCAGAACCGGCGACGGAACTTGGGTGTATGGGTATGACCCTGAGATGAAGCAACAGTCTTCACAGTGGTAGGAGCCAATCACCATGACCGAAAAAGGCGAGGCAGGTCTGGAGCTCGACCAAGTGCATGCTCATCGGCTTTTCGACATTCGTGGCACCGTGCATCGAGAATTCATCCACGTGGACCAGACCGTTTATAGCCAGCGTCTAGGGAGAATGTTCGGAGAAAGTGACCGGATCTGCTGCATCATGCAAATGTTTTAATCACTCACTCACTCACTCAGTCTATACTGCTTAACCTGTATTCAGGGAAGAGGTGGGACAAAGTCATTGTTTGGCAAGTCACAAGTAAGTCTCAATTCATTGCCCTCAAGTCCCGAGTCAAGTCCCAAGTCAAAGGCAACAAGTCTCAAGTCAAGTCCAAAGTCCTACGGTTTGACTTTCGAGTCTTTTCAAGTCTTTTTAGCAGAAAAATAAAATGTATACAGATTATGTATGGTTGTAAGATCTGTATTTATTAAACAAACCTTTTTTTATGAAAGAACATTGCTCAGATACATAAAAATACAAATGTTAGTAAATGCTAGTAGCAATGTAAAATGGTAGCACATATTCTCAATGATGTAGGCTACTTCATACAAACAGTAATGTTGTTTTCTTCACATAACATTAAAGAACTTTGCTCCCTACCTTGTGTGATACACTCACGTAGGCTACCTCATGCTGTGTCGAAGTTTGTTCCCCCATCAGGATGCGTTTTTTTTAGCCCCACCCCCGTGAAAAGGCCACAGGGAACGCGCATTTAGGAGAAGGCTCGCCTGCGAAGGGTTATGCGCGGACCACTGAGATTCTACAGAGCGCGGTAAAGAATAAAAAGGACAGTTAATGTTTTTTAATCCCTGACGAACTCTAGCCAACAGGATGTTATCTTGGACATATTTAGAATGATGAACCTCGGCTGAGTCACTTGTAGGCTGTAAACATGTCAGTATTTTGTCTGATATTTCATATCAAATATGCCTTTACAGCAAAACCATAATGCCAAAATAGAGACCCGTCAGATACAGTCTCAAGATATTAATAATAATAATAGTAATAATAATTATTATTATATATAAATTAATAATTCTTCTTCTTATTATTATATTATAATTAAATATTATATATTATAATATTAATCATAATAATAATAATAATAATTATTATTATTATGCGAGATAATTAGCATTTTATCCGCGTGATGTCAATTCACTAGGTCACATTATTTGAATAAACCCAAACTGCATATGAAAGAAATCAGCACTCGTAGTGGTCCATTTCTTTGTATTAAATATATACTGTATTTAAAAAAAATCCCTAGATAAAATAGCATAAACAAATCATGGGTAGTGTATACCAGTGATTAAATATAAACAATACAACGCATGTACTGACATGTTTACAGCCTACAAGTGACTCAGCCGAGGTTCATCATTCTAAATATGTCCAAGATAACATGGGAAACACATCCTGATGGCTAGAGTTCGTCAGGGGATTAAAAACGCTAAAAATTTCCTTTTTGGATGTCGTGCCGAATGCGCGCGTGCTCCCTGTCACACACACGCGCACAGACACATAAACGGAGATAGAGCGGACCGTGTTAAAATACTTTTTATCTTTGGGCTTTTTATGGGAAGTAGCAAGTCTTTACAAGTCAATAGGTGCAAGTCCAAGTGAAAGTCCGAGTTATTTATGTTAAAGTCCGAGTTATTTATGTTAAAGTCCAAGTCGAGTTGCAAGTCTTTTTATATTTTGTCAAGTCGAGTCTAAAGTCATCAAATTCATGACTCGAGTCTGACTCGAGTCCAAGTCACATGACTCGAGTCCACACCTCTAATTTAGGGTCATGGAAAGGCCTGGAGCCTGTCCCAGGAGGTTTAGGGCACGGGGTACAATCCATCACATGGCACAAACATATACACACACACACACACACACTACAGGCAATTTGGAGAGCCTACTCTGCACGTTTTTTTTTTTTGTTTTTGTCAAGAAAACCGGAGTACCCGGAGGAAACCCACAGAGCTCCACGCGCAGGGACGCGGGAATGGAATCTGGGCTCGTCGAAGTTAAAAATATATCTCCCTCGTGCGATGCGCGCGCATGCGCACACGCGGTGGCGCGTTTTCCGCGGCTATTGCGTCATGCGCCCACGTGACTCGCTGAAACACCCCGCGGGCCATAAGTGCGCATGCGTGGAGCCAAAAGGTGGAAAATTCCGCAGACTCGCATTTTTCTACCGGCGCACGAGGATCTGTTTTTACCAAAGGTAAACGACCTGCACTTCATTTATATTCCGATTAAAAAAAAAATTCACTTTAACTGGAGATTAGTCCGGTTTTAAACATAAGACTCGGGGTGAAGCTGTAATGTAGTGAGATGATAAAGACATAGAGCTACAACATCACAGATCCATCAGACTCACATCATGGGCTTTGTCTGGGGTGATTCCACTAATAATCAATCAATCAATCAATCAAGCATTAGAGAAAATGTCATTAATTAGAGTATTTGCACGACAGGTTGATGCTCAGGGATCAAAGCAGAGAGGATAAAACTAACAAGTCACCTATAAGATGCAGAATGAAACATCTGTAGCATCTGGATATTAATCAATCAACTGTATCTTCATTAGGGCTTTTATTGGTTTATATCTGTTTGTGCACTGTGGATTGCTTTAAATCCACTTCCATGAATAATTAAAGGTCTGAGAATAACATGTCTCCAGCTTTATACAGTGAACACACTAATAGCTCGTGCAGGGTTTATAAGTATTTAAATGAACATCAAAGTATTCTGTTTAAAAAGCTGTTTATTTAGCTTTATTTCTTTCCCCCTCCTTTGTTTTCTTGTTTGTCTTTTTGGATGTTTATATATATGCAACTTCGGTCAGGATGAAGATGACTCAGGATGATGTGCTTGCTCTAAAAAAAAAAAAAGTCTAAGAATGACATCACAAACTTGTTTCCATATTTGTTTGATCCTCAGGATCATTTGCATATCAAACCAATTTTAGTTCCTGTAAAACGTACGAAGTTTATTATTATTGTTGTTGTTGTTGTTGTTTTTAGCAATCTACATTTAGTTCCTGTTCTTGTTCTGGGTTATAGCAGTCGTAAAAACTTGTTTATTATTTATTCAGTTTTTTTTTAAAGATGAAAGTAATAGAGCAGTTAAATATCAGAAGATTAAAGAAATAAAGCTTTGATCATGTGTCGAGTTGTTACGTGGAACTCATAACATGTTAGTGCTAGCGTCAGAGGCATTGTTATAGAAGATGAGTAAACAATTTTTTTATTAATGTGTGTGTGTGTGTGTGTGTGTGTGTGAGAGAGAGAGACAGACGGAGAGAGAGCGAGGCCACGTAAGCAGTACACCCCCTATTTAAAGTTATGCACACACACATTTTCATTCCAGAGGACGGGTCACACAGCTGATCATGTGTCATACTCGTCTGATTGACTGTGCGTTCTTATTTCACCGTCTTACACACACACTCCAATTGTTCCTGTAAACACTTAGCGAATGGAACGCCTGATCATTAAAAATAGACGTTGCTGACTTGCAGAAGAGACACGTCTATCTGTGTGTCCTGCACACACACTCATTCACTAACACCACTTGCACTTGCATGTTCTGTTATTCAGTGCAATCAGAAGTCCTGCTTTGACTCGAACGCCGCTTGTATATTCTCACTCTTAATGGAACAAAATGGTACAAAGCTTGCATGTTCTTAATTTTTAAAATAAAAAGCAAAAAATCAAAATCTGATCAATTAGAATTGCTATTTAATAAATCATCATCATTATTGTGTGTGTGTGTGTGTGTGTGTGTGTGTGGGAGAGAGAGAACAATTTAATAAATCATCATCATTATTGTGTGTGTGAGAGAGAGAACATGTGAAACAACATGCACTAATTAGTTTAGAGGTCGGACAGCTAATCTCGCGTCTAAAGCTGGGGGTTTATTTAGAGCTGTTCGAGGAAGTGGGACACGCCCCCGACCCGCCCCCCCTGCCTCGCTCCTGACTCGCCTCGCTGTTGGATCAGGTTGCTGAACTCGTTCACTGTTTCCTAGAGCTCAGCTGTGTGCGTGACTAAGGGTGTGTGAGGGGCCGAGCCGACGCAACCTATCAGCGGTCAGCTTAGCAAGGCATTCGAGGTCAGAGTGTGTGTGTGTGTGTACTTGTATTTCTGCTTCTTCTGGGAAATTGATCTTCACAAATTCTCAAATGATACACAGCTGGACATTTTATGTTCCTGTATCTTACAAAAAACTTTTAGAATTGTGATTTTGTCTTTTTAATTGTCTAAATAATTGTACAAATCTAGCTTGTGATTAAAAAAGAGACAAAAAAATGTGCATGTTTGCAAAATGATCACATCACTCACATTTACAATATTTTCATTACATTGTTTGTAAAAAATATTTTTATAACATTTTTGTAACAATTAAAGAAAAGGGGAGGGGAATCATTTCAGTTATGAACGCCAACTCTTTTTTTTTTTTTTTTTCTCTCTCGTCACACTCACTCCAAAATCGATTTTTTAAAAATATATATATGTTTTTTCATTTATAACAGAGATGAAGTGTTCGATTGGACGTTGACCAGAATGGTCTGGTTTCCAGTGTGATTGGCCGTGACCAGTGATCAGCCTCAGATAAAAGCGATTCGAGCACAGAAGCTTCCGACTGGTGCCACAGAGACACATTTTTATGGCATTGTGTGATCAAACATCATCTGTATTAAAAGCCTCCGATCTGCCTTTCTTTAATTAATTAATGAATTAATCTTAATCACACACACTTACACCAGTCTCACAACACCACCAGCGCTAATGAGTCGAAAATCACATGTGCGTCAGAAGCCACCCGCGCGCTCACGGTCACGTCGAGTTTGGAGCCGTTTGAGGCGGGAAAACATCACCGTTTCTTCATAATCCTCCAGGTGGCGCTCTCTGAACTGTTTACATATTTTCACCCCGTGTGGTAGGAGTGAATTATTTGCTAAGTTTGTTTATAAATAATTATTATGGCAGAGAACAGAGATGCGCTGCTCAGTAACAATGTTGAACTCTTGTACTTGAAGTTAGTTTGTCGTGTTTAAATGCTGCACTTGGTTTTTAAGTCAGAAAACTAACGTTATAAGGAACAGGCTACATTTAATTACTTATTAAGGGTTTTTTTACGGTTTAAAATTGAATTTTAAAGGTTTAATTAATATCAGGATATTAATAAAATTGTGATGCAGAATGAAACAATTTTAATCGAATCAGTACCGCGGTATCGTGATAATATTGTATCAGGTGGTGTCTGCTGATTTCCATTCCTAGTAAATAATCAATAATAAATCAATTATGTGAATTGTATTTATTTTTTTATCTTTAAAAAGTTAAACGTGTGGAACGTTTGATTTATTTCTCTGTCCGTGTCACAGTTTAATTTAAGGGTAAATTTGCATAATTGTGGACGTTTAATTAACTGAACGTCCCTGATGTGCAGTTTTTTTATCTTGCAAAAGTGAAACGTGTTCGAAGTTTAAATTAGGATCTTTTCCCAGTTTAGCGGTATACAGTAGGGCGATCGTCCTTTTTGGCACTGGATTTTTTTTATTTCCGTTTTCTTGTTTTTAAATAAATATTTTACATTCATCTGAATTCATTAGTGATGACTTGATGTTCTTCTTATCTTCCCTTAAGCTGCTAAATAAACGATTAATATAAAATAATAATGGAAAATAAAGATTGACACAATAATTGATTGAATTGCTATAAAATAAAAAAAAAATGTATTAACCTACCAAATTTGTTTTGCGTGATATTTCTTTGTAGCTTGCGTATCTATTAAGTTGTACACCACATGAGGGCGCACTTGCAGTTCAGGCAGTGTTCAGAGCGGGACGTTGTATTTTAGCGCTCTTATTTAATTCATGGTGAAATTTGTTAACGTCAATAAATTACTTTAAACGTTTGTAATTTTTTCACATTTAAATACGTAACAATGTGTTTTTAATGAATTAATTCCTCCTTTATTTATTATTTAAGTTCTTCAATTTTGTTTATACAAAAAAAAAAGTATTGGCACCCACCTTTGTTTTTGCCTTGATGTTGCTGTTGACACAAATTTGCTGTTTATATAAACTTGACAGGCCGGATTTTGAAGTTATGACTCACTGACCTTCTGTGAAAACACTCACACCCAACACACACACCCAACACACACACACACACACACACACACAGGGTTCGGGTTTGTTCCTGAGCCTTGTGTTACTGTGGGGGAATAATTACTGCCTTTAATAATGTAAATGTATTATAATTATTAAACTAACAGTCTTAGAAACACTTTTAAAAGATCATATGTCTCAAATCAGGACCGAACGAAACGGTTCTTAAAAATAAAAAGACAATAAATAAATAGTGTGTGGATGGGCGAGGGGGGGTGGGATGGTGCAGTAAAGACCCCCTCTGGATCGTCAGCGATGATGTTTTGTTTCGTCTGTGTTGACACCCGTGCTTCCTCTCTGTCCACAGGTACCACGATGAAGTGCATGCTGACCCCCCTGAGCCGCTGGGCCACGCCCACCCTCAGCCGCGCCGTTCATTCCGGGATGCGCTCGTCCTCGACGGCGGCGTCTCGCACTAAACGCGACGAGAGGCCGCTCTCATCTGAGGAGGTTTTCTCCAGAGAGGCGCGATACGGCGCTCACAACTACCACCCGCTCCCTGTCGCCCTGAGCAGAGGACAGGGTGAGACACGCCCACACGTTTAACTTATTTCTGTGCTTTTCTTACTACGATTTCTGCTATAACGCTTTTTTTACTCCGAACCAGATTGTTATTAGATTTTGGAATTTTTTTTTTTCTTACTCACATTTTTCTGAACTCTTACTAAATATTTAAATAAAAAAAAAGGAAAAAGCTAACACGTTAAATATGTTAACGACGTTAACGATGTTAACGATTTGCCGTTAACAATTTAACTGATTAAACATGTAGTCACTGATGATTCTTACTCACACACTGTATCTATTCACAAAAACATGTATTTTGCACCGTGATGGTTAAACTTTGCAATCACGTAGGTAAAGCAGTATCTAAGTTTTCCGAAAAGAGAAATGTGAAAGCTTTTATAGTTAACGGTAAATATGTTAAACTTGTTAAAGTTCACTCATAGGTAAATGAGTGTTTAATTGATAATTGAGTAACGCTATCACACACACACGGCGTGTTTCTCTAGTCGACCTTCACATTTCCTCAGTGACCATCATCATCATCATCATGCGCTCTTTTGTTTTTTGTCAGGAGTTCACGTGTGGGATGTTGAAGGCCGTCGATATTTCGACTTCCTGAGCGCGTACAGCTCCGTAAATCAGGGTCACTGCCACCCGAAAATCGTGGCCGCTCTGACCGGACAGGCCTCCAGACTCTCACTGACCTCCAGAGCCTTCTACACTGACGTGCTGGGGGAGTACGAGGAGTACGTCACCTCTCTGTTCGGCTACAACAAAGTCCTGCCTATGAACACGGGTCTCTCTCTCTCTCACACACACACACACACACACACACACACACACACACACACAGCTCTTGCATGTCTAAAACTTGTACTAAATTAATAACATGCATTTGCCACAAGCAGAACATGATGAGTGCTGAGGAGGTTTTATTCTGGTGGTGGAGGTTGAGGATGAGAAGTAGAACAAGGAAGAAAGAGGAGGGAAGTGAAGGGGAAAAGATAACGGTAATGTGGAGACGAGACGATAGTCAAGACAATAGAGGAGGGACATGGAGGAATAAAAACAGGGGGGTTTAACAGGAATTTGAGTAAAGTGGAATAAAGTTCAGGAAGGAACGTGGAGGACGGGAAAGGGGGGATGGAGAGACAAGGAAAGAACAGGACAGGAATGGAGAGGAAAGGACCGTGAAGAAGTAAATAAATCTGAAACTAGTATGGGTGTGGTCTCTTTTACACACACACACACACACACACACACACACATACACACACCACACACTCAGCATGATGTAATCCTATTCTGCAGGTACACACATGCCCGTATCCTCCACCTGACTCTCCTCAGCCTTAATCTGATGTGTGAGATTCAGGTTCAGATCTAGAACAAGTCTGTAAGCAGATTATCTGATGATTAACATGTTGTGTAACACTGGAGCTAATCTTTCTGTTTTTCTTTTTCTTTTTCCCTCCCCTGCACTTATTCCCACAAATAGGTGTTGAAGCCGGAGAGACGGCATGTAAGCTGGCACGCAAGTGGGCGTATAATGTGAAGGGCGTTCCGCGGTACCAGGCCAAGATCGTCTTCGCGGGTGAGTCTTTGTAAATACAGTGTGTTCCTGGAGACGTGAATAAAGCGAATTTATAAAAAAAAGTAAATAAATATTAATATAGTTAATGCAGAGAAATTCAGGAATGTGGAAAATATTAAATATCCTTTTAAAAGCGTAATATTTTTGAGATTATAATGCTAGTCCAGGATTGAGAATTAAAACACTTAAGTGTTTTTTTTTTTTTATCTTTACAGAGGGGAATTTCTGGGGTCGTACCTTGGCAGCCATTTCCGCCTCGACTGACCCCAGCAGCTACGACGGGTTTGGACCGTTCATGCCCGGGTTCGAGCTTGTGCCCTACAACGACATCCCGGCTCTGGAGGTGAGATTAAAATGTCATCACCTACAACTGGGATACGAAATGATGCCGGACGTCACACAATGTCTACATACGTTTGATACAGTTTATCTAGGAAGTACCTACTACACCTCACACCATACGCGGCTACCAGGCACAGGAGATTCTCCTGATACAATATCATAACAAGACAGGTTCGCGAGTCACAATTTCATGTGAAATTATTTTTTTTTATTTTTTCCTTTCCCAAACATGGCGCTGGACTTTCAGGCCAAACTACTCCACTTTGGTCTCATCTGTCCACAGGACGTTGTTCCAGGAGTCTCGTGGTTTGTTCAGATGCAGTTCAGTGTTGAGAACCTCTGTCGTGCCTCCATGTTCTTTTTGAACAGAAGAGTTTTCTCCTGGCAGTCCTCCCAAACACACTCTACTTGTTCAGTTTCTTCTAATTGTGCTGTCGTGGTCTTTAACATTTAAGACGCTCAGTGAGGCCTGCTGTAGAGTCTGAGATGTAAAAACTTGAGGTTCTTTCGTGTTTCTCTGAGCGTTGCGTGGTCTGACCTTGAGGTGTGCTCCTGGGACGTCCACTCCTGGGTAATTTAAAAGGTCTTGAAGTCACTCCACTTGTGAATAATCTTTCTCAAATTGTGTGGAAATGTCTTTATAAACCTTTTAGTTTCTCCTCCAGGATCACTGCTCATGTCTGTCCCTCTCAGCCTTGTGGCTGATGGTCAGTTAATCAAGTTATTTTAGCGTTCTACACATTTACGTGTCGTGTGTATGTAAATTTACACTGTCATGGGGAATAATAACGTGTGTGTGTGTGTGTGTGTGTGTGTGTGTAGAAAGCTCTTCAGGACCCTAACGTTGCTGCGTTCATGGTGGAGCCCATCCAGGGGGAAGCGGGCGTTGTGATACCTGACGCAGGCTATCTGCGCAAAGTGCGCGAACTCTGCACCAAAAACAATGTGAGTAGAACACACACACACACACACACACACACACACACACACACACATGTTGGTCTTCCTACTTTTATGAGGTCAATAATTCTGTAGCCTTTTGAAAAAAATTCATAGTAATTACAACCTCTAAATTTTACACAAATCAGGTATTTGTAACATTTTGGGGACATTTGGTCCCTACAGTGCGCTCAAATCATTAAATCGCCCTCACACACCTACACACACCCACGGTGTAGTATTAATTAAACAAACGCACTTCTGCCCCCTTGTGGTGGGGATTAAGAGGAAAAATCTGTAATGTATAGAAAATAAAAAGATTAAAAACAAATCCCAAGTGTGTGTGTGTTTTCCAGGTTTTGTTTATCGCAGACGAGGTGCAGACGGGCTTGGCTCGTACGGGACGCAGGCTGGCTGTAGACCATGAGGACGTGCGGCCGGACCTGGTGTTGTTGGGAAAAGCTCTGTCTGGAGGGATGTACCCTGTGAGTACACACACACACACACACACACACACACACACACACACACACACACACACACACACACACGCACACTCTCACATGCCTCCAAGAGCATCATGTGACCTGAGCCACCGTGTTGATGCACACTGTTTCTTAGAAAGATCTGAAAGTTGCTGCTCGAGTTGTAACACAGATGTGGACAAACAAACACTACAAATGTTTGGGACATTAACAGAAAAGTCTAAAAAAAATTCCCAAAAAATGAGTGCACCTGTACAGTGCACGGCTTATTATTATTATTATTATTGTTATTATTATTGTTATTATTATTGTTATTATAATGGCCTAAGCACTATAGGGTGCGCACGACCCTCTTGTTTTTCTTGTTTTCTTGTTTTAAGGATTATGATTTTTCTTCTTCTTATTATTATTATATTATCTATACATGAACTAAGTAGTTAAATATTATAATGAACCCTAGTGAAGTTTAATGAACTGAGTACCTCTCATCCCTCCCCCCTGAGAGAGCTCGGCCAATCAGCTCTCTCTTGACCTCCGGCTGCGGGAGGTTACAGCATCACCTGAGAATCGAACCAGCGATCTCCTGATGTTAGGGCGAGCACTTTACCGCTGCGCCACTCGGAGGCTTTGATGAGCATTTTAATATTATAATGAGTTCTGGTCACCTGACTAAGCACTTAAATATTATTAATGCTTAAAATGAACCCTAGACACCTGATTAAGTATATAAGTATGCGTACTTGAGCATTGTGTGATGTGTGTGTGTGTGTGTGTGTGTGTGTCAGGTGTCTGCAGTGCTGTGTGATGATGAGGTGATGCTGACGATTAAACCAGGTGAGCACGGCTCCACCTACGGAGGAAACCCCCTCGCCTGCAGAGTCGCCATCACCGCCCTACAGGTGTGTCTTCACCCCCCCCTGTCTGTACCTACACTCGGAGCACTCGTACCTGTCCATCCATCCATCGTCTGATTAATTAATGAAATTAGGAATGAATTAATTTTGTGTGTTCTGATCTGATCAGGTGTTGGAGGAGGAGAAGCTGGCGGAGAACGCGGCAAAAATGGGGAAGATTTTGAGGGCGGAGCTCGACAAGCTGCCCAAAGAGGTCGTCGCACTGGTGCGAGGGAAGGGTCTCCTCAACGCCCTGGTCATCAAGGAGACTAAAGGTACAAACACACACACACACACTATTCTATCAGAGTGCCTCTTATATGGGCCAATCACAAAAGCTACATTTAAAATACCAGTCTTGACCGTCTCGCGTCTTTAGTATTTATTAAAAAAAAAAATTAAAACCAGACACTAAAACTCACGTTTCCTTTCCAGATTACGACGCCTGGCGAGTGTGCTTGCGTCTCCGTGACAACGGGCTGTTAGCCAAGCCCACTCACGGCCACATCATCAGGCTGGCCCCGCCCCTCACTATCAAGGAAGACGAGATCAGGGAGTGCGCGGAGGTCATCCAGAGGACCATCCTGTCCTTTTAAAAGTCTCGCGATCGGCGATTCAAAAATCACGGTTAATTCTGAAACCCCATGAGTAACAGACGAGTGTTTAAACTGAGGACGTGTATAAATGTGTGTGTGTGTGTGTGTGTGTGTGGGAGGGGCTGTTTATTTTAGGCTGAGCCTAGTTCTGACCTCAGACTTTTTTTTTCCATGTAAAAAAGGACTTTGTTTAGTCTAGGACTAATGTAGAGATCAAAGAAATGTTTTACTGAGCATGAAAGTGCTGGTTATTTTACTTTCTGTTGAAAAATCAAAACATAAGCATTGATTAGGATAAACTGTGATTAGAAAAAATCTGAAATGTTAATGTCCGCTTTATCACACCGAGTCGGGTGTCATAAAGCGAATGAACAGCAGATATGCTAATGCAAGTGATTAGCCTCCGGATTAGCATCCTGTATAAAAGCGCGCGATCTTAGCCGCTCGGCCTCGTAGTGCTAAAGCTGAAAAAGCAAATGTGATCCAGTGCTCGCTCGTATCTCACGTTGGCTTAAAACGTGTTTTACTTCACACATTGGAACAAACGGCAATGAAGGAATCCAACTGAAGATCTTCTAGAGTCCTGAACTAAAGTAACGATTAGGATCAAACCGTTTCGTCTGAATAAGCTGGCTAGGGTTTTGCACAGAACTGCTAATGAAGAACTGTATTTACTGCTCCGAGAGGAGAGTTTGTTAGGAACTGACAACGCTTTAGAAAAAAAAAACAATCAGCTTTCGCTTAGTCTTGTCGAAAAAGACTTTGTTTTTGTTTGTTTGTTTGTTTTTGTAACCAAAACTCTTAGTTTTATTTACAAAAAAAAAAAATCAGCTAAATCTGCAGATCGTTTTATTTTTTTAGGCTGTAAAAAAAATTTCACAAATTGGTTAATGTTGCGTCCGCTGGGTATCGTCACTCCCGGACATTTAGAAAAGAACGTCACGTTCCCGTCTTTAATGTCTAATGAGAATTATAATCATTATTCAGCTCAGATCTGCACCGCGTTCACCTTTTACCCAGCGTGGCTCTCGTAGCTAACAAACGACAGAAGCCTCGGGTTTGACCCACCTTTGGACTTTATTGCTGCAGCGACGTCGTGTCCCGCAGGAAGGTTTCTAGTAACGAGTCGTCAGTGTGAGTCTCCGCCTCCTGGAGCTAAAAGTCACTCAACGAGACGTCCGTATACTCCTGTAGACTTCAAACGTCTCTCTCTCTCTCTAGAGGGCGGAGCCAATAATTTAATAATTAATCAATAGTTTTAAAGACTTTCAGAGTTCTCTGTGTTTGTTTGCATATTTAAGCCACATGACACGCCCACACTTTAAAAGATGAACTGTTACATGGTTGTCTTGCCGGAGTGGGCGGAGTCAGTCACAGGGGCACACTGATGACATCAGACGGGTGTGGACAATCAAAAAAAAAAATGGTGGTGCGGTAAAACGGTTCGAGAGCTGCGTGAGGGGAGACCGGTGTTGTTTTTGTGTCGTTTCTGATTCTAATTTTCATACGTTTTTAGGATAAAAACCTGACACACACACACACACAACACGTATGCACGCGTCACCTGGAGGTTTAAAAATCTCACAGTAATGTTACAAACCTTCTGATGATTTGGAAGGACGGTCAAGTTAAATCACGTTACTGAGAACGGTACGGTACTGCACTATAATTTATACTGCTGATGGAATGTGTGTAAAGTGGGCGCTATGCTGGAGTGTGTGTGTGTGTGTGTGTGTGTGTGTGTGTGTATCGCTGAGTTGTATGTATTACCACTTGAATGCTGTTCGAAAATGAATCAGTGTGAAATTTAAATCTAGTTTAAAGTTAAAATGCCCTGTTCTTGGAAAAATAAAGCAGATTATTGAGAAATACAGAGCTGAGTGTGTTTTATAATTAAAATTACAGTATTTTAAGTGCTGAATGTTGAACAATACGGATAAATAGAAATAGATAAACGAGAGCAAAAATATCTTGAAGCCATTCTCAGATTCCAAAAATGATATATTGTCTAAAAGGAAAACACTTTAGATTTTTCAATGTTATTGTTATTATTATTTAAGTGCAATGATGAACCTTAAAGAATTAATTTTATAATAAGTAAAACTCATTTGTAATCACAATCGATAATCTGAGATTTAGGATTCAAAACAAATAGGAATTCAACTTTAAAAACTCATCCCTTATGATGATTCTTGTACGTTAAAGTTTGTGGAAATGGAAGGGCATTTCACACTTTCTCCACAAGAGGGAGCCTCAAAACTACTTTGGCCCTTTTCAGACTGCCTTATTCAGAGGACATTTTCCCCTGAGTAGCAGCTTGGGGGCATTGTGTAAAGGGTCCATCAGTGGGTGCTGGGATTTGAACTCACAACATTCTGATTCAAAAGCGCGTTGTCGTATCCGCTACACTGATAGCAGAGTGTGGAATGTGACATGCAGGTTATAAATCACATTTATCCGGAATCTACAGCCGCAGAAAGGTGTTCCTCAGGTTGCCAATGGGAAAATTAATCCTTTATTAAAGCTGCTAATTTGTTTATATTTTTTGCAAAACCTGGACCGAACTGGTGCGAACAAACAATAATGTGTTAGCAGGATCTCTACATTGACATTAATTATGAACTTCCCAGGCTTTAGCCACGCCCACTTTACGTTTATATCCAAATACAGATACAGACAGGCGTTAAAAAAATGGCATCAAATTATTGAATAGCATAAAATGTGTATAATTAAAAAAGCATAGATAAAAGGGAGAAAATGTGTTTGAAAGTATACATCATAGATCAAAGGTTTAAAGATGGTACTGGAGCTGGTCAGACTGCATCATTCATCCATCTGTCCAGTCATGTGACCCTAGTGGTGGAAATAGTGAAAACCCTATAAAGATTAGTAATTCATACACTGGGTAAGAGCAAAGGGGTAAATAAAGGGTTATTAAAACTCCCATACAGCGAACATGCTTTGATCTCTTACCCTCAGCCGGGCCATTTCATACACAAACATCTCTGCTAACATAATCTAACACGTGAGGTTCCTACATTCAAGGAGCTGATTATAATTATCTAATCCAGACCAGATGTCTCAAGTTTATCATTCAGTAAAAACTACACAGTCGTTCATTCAGGTGTGTACCATCCATCCTCCCATCTGTCCGTCCAACTAAAGTTTCTACCATCCATCTGTTCATCCATCCATACAGTAGTCTACCATCTGTCCGCCCATCCATATCACCATCCAGCTGTCTACCATCCATCCTCCTATCTGTCCATCCATCAGACTCCTGATCTTCCCTTATGTCCATCCATCCATCAATCCTACCATATGTCCATCCAACTATATATCATCCATCAGTCCACCATCTGTCCATCCATCCATCCAATCACCATCTGTTCATCCATCCTTCCCTTATGTCCATCCATCCATCAATCCTACCATATGTCCATCCAACTATATACCATCCATTAGTCCACCATCTGTCCATCCAATCACCATCTGTCCATCCATCCATCCTTCCCTCTGTCCATCCTTCCATCTATTTATCTGTTATCCCATCTGTCCATCCATCCATTATCCATGCTTCCATCAGCCTGTGTATCCATCTATTCTCCCTAATGTCATCCATCCATCCATCCATCCATCCATCCATCGGTCCATTAATACGTCTGTCCATCCATCCATCCATCCATCCATCCATCGGTCCATTAATACGTCTGTCCATCCATCCATCCATCCATCCATCCATCAATCGGTCCATTAATATGTCCGTTCGTCCATTCATATATCCATCCATCTGTCCATCTATCCATCTGTCCATATGTCAATCCCTCCACTGCCATTTTGGGTTTAAATCCAAATACATCTCCAGAAAGAGGTAGACAATGCGTTACACGCCTCACGCCTCATAGTTCCTGATCCTTGAACACTCCCTTATCTGTTTCTCTCTTTTTTTTTTCTTCTCACCATTCTTTTTTTCTGCACTTCACAGGTGGCACTCAACAAGATACACACTCTTCCCCATTAGAGTAGCCCGCTCTGACATTACTCTGTGTATTACACTGTGTGTCTCTATAATAGCAGCAGTATTTCATCTGATAAATCCCTGGTACATCACGTCTCACGTAACGGATATTGATGTTGGAGGTGTTTTAGTGGGCACTTCCTCACGTTCCCCACAGACCTCCCAGAGAAAAACATCTCCTCTATCACCCTTTCCCGTGTCACACCTCACTCAGATTAATGACACTCCGATGGGGAGCGAGATTACTGAGGCTCCTCCATGAGGAATCTCTTTTCCTTTTTTTTTTTATGTGTCCTGCGGCTCTAGAGGACGTCTGGGACATTTCTGTTTCATTTAACAGCTACTGGAGTCTAAAGCCTGCGAAAGAATTTCTAAACACTGCTCTTGGGTTTGAGACGATGAACCCGCGGCACGCTGGCGGTCAGGAATAATAATAACCTTGTTTATGTAAAGAGCAACGAAGCTGAAAGTGTGTGGTGTAAAGACATTCTGTTAATTTGTCCAGCAGAACGGCGGAGGGCTTAAGGCTTGGCGCTCGCTGATAAACACTGGGGTTTTTTCCCTTCAATTGCTTCAACAGCTGGAAGAAACCGCACATCTGCACTTTAAGGTTCTAATTGAATGAATCTTCAAAAATCTGTTTATTACAGTTCCTTTTGATACAACACTGTTCATTCCTGGGTTCTGATTGGTCCAACTACAGCTCTGAGAGGCCAGACTTCCTTAAAAAAAAATCGTTTCTATAGCAACCACTCATTCACAGGGATGTGTACAGCTAACACTCTGCATAAACCTGTGGGAAATGTGTTCATGAGGCCTGTATGGAAGGAGTCTCCAGTGTCAGAGGTGAAGCTGTAATGACTTTAGGAATCAATTCAATTAAAAAAACAAAACAATATACAGTAAGGCACGCAGAGTAGTACAGAAAGATCAAGGCAAATAATAATAATAAAAAATAATAATAAAATAAGAAACTCTTGTAATAATATATGGAAACAGCTGCACATAAACATCTGTATACAATATCTGTAAATAAATATAAACTGTATAATCTGTAAAAATATTGTAGGTAATGCCTAAAAGCATAATCAAAAGAAGAAGAAGAATGTAAAAATGTGAAATAGATGGATGCATATGTTGATAAATGAAAGTTAAAGTAAGAATATACAGTATGTATTGTGCATTATGTAAACATTGGTATATAGCTGATATGAAAAAAAAAACATTTTCTGCTGGTTAGAATAAAGTTTTCCCCATACATGCTTTTAATAATTTAAATTTAATTAAATTTCAGTGTGATTTTGTCCAACATAGTGGAATGTGTGTGTGTGTGTGTGTGTGTGTGTGTGGAACATGAAGACATCATGAAGATGAAATGGTGCATTAGAAATTAATAGGTTTGGGAAATTAAAATGGTGATCGAGCATGATTTTTTAATTCAGGAAAATGATATCATAGTGGGCGGGGCTAATCTATTAAAGCGAGAGCTACAGTACACACTGTACTAACTTTTGGACAAAATAAACATTAAAAATAACTGAATTAAATTATATGGTACAAAACTTAGATCTTGGGAGTATTTTGTTTATGTTAATAATATTGTACACACACATTATTAACTTTCATCTATTATTTTCTTAAAATAAACTGTTAATTAGTTCTCCTTTAAACTGCACTGTGTTCCATGTAATTGATATTAACTTTTAGATTAACATTTTTTTTAACATATTTTTAAACACTTACAGTATGAATATGTTAAGAAAATGGCAAAAAATTGCCTAATAAAGTATAAAAAGGCTATATATACATACACACTACTGTTTAAAAGTTTGGGGTGACTTTCTAACTCCATGATGGTTCCTGATTTTTATTTCTTTCTACATTGTAAAGGCTGAAGATGTTTCTGCTACTTCTGCTCTGTAAAGACTTCATAACGCCTCTAATCTCAGGTGCTGTTAATTGGTCATTTTTCAGGCTGATAACTCTAAATGAACTTCTTGTCCGTGGCAGAGGTAGGTTTTGGTCTCGCCCTCCTGGGACGGCCTTCATGAGAGCCAGTTTCATTATGGTGCTTGACGGATTTTGCAAATGCACTTGACAATACTGTCTTAAAATAACAACTAACTGTAGTTTTTGTTGTTACGTAATTACCTAATCCCATATGTGTTATTTTATCGTTTTGAAATCCCCAGTATTGTTGTAGAAAATAAATCACTAAACAAAAAACAAAGAAATTTGCAGGTGTTCTAAAACTTTTGAACGGTAGATTCAAAGGTATATATATATATAAACAGCTACATGAGACAAAACGTGATTTAAAAAATCAACATATTTAAAGATTTTACTTAAACTCGTCCGACCATCCATCTGTCTGTCCATCCTTCCTTTTTCCCATCCATCCCTCTATTTTTTCATCCATCCATCCATACATCTATCATCCATCCATTTGTCCATTTATCCATCAATCTATCCATCTGTCTGCTGTTCCATGTGTCCACATAGCCATTCATCCATCTCTTTGTTTATTTATCCATCCATCCGTCTATCCATCCATCCATCCGTCTATCCATCCATCCATCCGTCTATCCATCCTTCTCTCTATTCATCCATCATTCCCTCTGTCATCATCCGTCTATCCACCCATCTGTTCATCCAACTGTCTTTCATTCCACCCATCCATCCAATTTTTCCCTTGTTTAGTTTTTTTCAGTTTTCTGTTTGCTCACTCATTCAGTAAGTTCTCTGTCACTGAGCCGTTAAAATCACAGCCTCTTCCTCTCCGATGTCAGGATATTGTACTCATTATGCTATCAAGCTGAATTAATTATCTCCTTTACTCCCAGTCGACGTTGTGTAATTAAACACTGATGCGGCCTGACGAGTCTTGTTTAACCTTAAACACTGATCCGGGAGCCATCGGATCCATCAGCGGGCCAGCTCGCCGGTACTCGCCGGTGTAATCGCTGCTCTGCGGGTCTCTTTCTACAAACAAAAGAAATCAACTGCTTCCTCAGTGTTGACTTTATCACTTATTGGATAAACAACAACCCTGATCTAAGATCCGTGGCAGGACTGAAAGTGGGAATTCAAGGTTTTAAAACTGTCAAGAATCTGAAGCTGGTGTGCGGATGAGTGTATCAGATCTCCATGAGCCCAGGCATTCTTCTGAGTTAGATATCTAATTTTTACCTCTGCAGGTAAACAAAGTTACTGTAAATAACTTTTAAATAACAATTTTCAACTATTTTGAACTTAAAAACTCTTCTCCTTGGCTTTTTGTCAGTTTCTTGAGAAACCACAATCCCTAGAGAGATTAAAATATTTAATTATTTCCCTATGAGAAGAACTGGAGTCCTTTCCACAGAACCCATCTGAGCCATTCTGTGGAAACAGTCCCAGTGTTCCGACTCTCATTGTTCCCTGTGTGTGTGTTCCCGGACGTTCCTGCTCTCTATTTCTCTGGTCAAAGATAAAATGTTGGGGGATCAGGGTTAGGTCCTGAAAATAAAATGATGTTCAGGGTCAAATACACAGGAGGATTATACACACACGCCTGGCAACCTCAGACATAAGTATAAGCAAAACAATTGTTAACGTGGAATCTCAAAAATTCGTTTCACTGACATGTACTGCTGAAGAACCAGACGGATCGGGGAGTGCAAATACTTTATTTTTTTTCTCACAGTTCTCATTTATCCCTTCCTTCCTTCTTTCAGTTTTTCATTCGTTCATTTTTTCAACCCTTTATTTCTTCCTTGCTTTCTTTTTCACAGTTTAATTAATTAATTTGTTTATTTCTCCCTTCCTTTATTTATACAGTTTATATTAATATTATTATTTTTAAATATGTAATCTTTAATAGAACTCCATATTACAAGCACATGAGTGTAATTCCTGAGTGTTTGTGTGTGTGCATGTGTGTGTGTGTGTGTGTATTTTTCTTTATTGTTAACTGCATACCAGATGTCTATTAGTTCTAGTAGTTTGAAGGCTCTGATATTTCATTTCAACTTGATCACATGGTTTGCGGAAAAATGGCAGAAATATTTTTACTGTGAAGACAGGTGACGTGGTAATTAAAACAATCCATCACTCGTTTGACTCGGAGCACGCTGTGCAAATTAGCCTCGGGAGGAGGTTTAGCTGGAGCGCGGCTGTGATTACGCTACGATCTGGATTGGTGCTAATCAGATCAGAACTTCAGGGCCCAGTCTCGCACCGTGGGGGAGCGCGAGCAAACACAGAAAAATGAGATGATTAGAGGGAAAATAATGGGCTGTTGGGAACGATGGTGGGTTTAAGAGGCAGGATGAAGAATAAAGACGGCAGGTTTTACAAACCGTGTGTGTGTGTTTAGTGTGACGTGATGTGGATGATGAATGAAAAATGATTCCATGAATGACATTGCGTGGAAAGTCTAAGAATGAAAACAATATCTAAAAACCACGATAAAACAATATGATAAAAGATTTGCATACGGACGTTTTGGGTTTCTTTCTAAGATGAGCGATATGTTCGCAAGTGGTTTGTTGATTCATTTGGGT
>NC_071113.1:30175000-30185000 GCF_024256425.1 Clarias gariepinus
AGTCATGACCAGGATTCAGTCCTCTCTCGTTCCCCCTGACAGTGTTTGAGTCAGTGGATCATGTTGTCATGACACGTCTCCATTTTCTTACAGTGCATCACTCTGTGTCAGTGTTTAAGTCTTATTCTTTTAACTTGTCTTATTTAGTCGATAAGTGTTGAAATCAGTGAATCTTTCTGTCATTAGACGATCTTCCACGTATGAGTCAATGAGTCAATTACTCTTTTGTTTATAACCAAGATTCATTTGTTCACATTCAGGGGTTCAGGGCGTTAATCGATTAATCTTTTAATGATGATTGAGATTCATGAATTTTTCATTTAGTATATCAGTGTTTGACTCAGAATCACTTTTCTTGCATAAATCAAGCTGTTTTTGGAATCTTTGCGAACAGTTTATAAAATAATAATCAAAACTTTTACTTTATGTGGCACAAAAAACTGAATGAATCAATGAATGAATTTAAGGGAATTACTGAACAGCATCAAATGACTGAAATGACAAAAAACATTTTAGTCTTAGATTGAACAACCAAATAAAAGAGTGAAAACTTGTCTGTAAATGTGGCATGTTCTTAAGTAACAGAGAGAGAGAGAGAGAGAGAGAGAGACTCTAACTCATTTATATTCATGTGGTGTAGCGGACTGAGAGACGGAGCGGGAGGTGTGTGTGTGTGTGTGTGTGTGTGCGGAGGGTTAAGGGGTTAATGTCGGATTAATTCGCTGTTTCAGGGCGATTATGAGGTTTTTTTAAGCAGTTTGGTTTGAAGCTTTGTGGCAGAAGGTTAATTAAAAGTTTGAGCTGAAAAACATAGAGTATAGTGTAGTGATTTTTCCTGCCCTGACCTCGACTCTGTGCCTCTGCCTTCATCTCAGGGTCTTCAATACAACACAACACAATGCAATAACACAACACAATATCATGCAACAACACAAAACAACACCATAACACAACAACATAACACAATACAACACAACACAACACAACACAAAGCAACACAACACAACACAACACAACACAACACAATATCATGCAACAACACAAAACAACACCATAACACAACAATGCAACACAACACAACGCAACAACATAACACAATGCAACACAACACAATGCAAGAAAACAACACAATATCATGCAACAACACAAAACAACACCATAACGCAACAACATAACACAATACAACACAACACAAAGCAACACAACACAATATCATGCAACAACACAAAACAACACCATAACACAACAACGCAACACAACACAATGCAACAACACAATATCATGCAACAACATTAAACAACACCATAACGCAACAACACAACACAACACCATAACGCAACAACATAACTCAATGCAACACAACACAATATCATGCAACAACACAAAACAACACCATAACGCAACAACACAACACAACACAATATCATGCAACAACACAAAACAACACCACAACGCAACAATGCAACACAACACAACGCAACAACATAACACAACGCAACACAACACAATGCAAGAAAACAACACGATACAACGCAACAACACAAAACAACACCATAAAGCAACAACACAACACGACAACACAGCAACATAAGGTTTAGCATTAAATACTGCATCAATTTAATTTGTGCTTAGATTAGCGTCTTTACCCAATGCTAGTCTGTTAGCCAGGTAGCTTAGCGAACGCTAATGTTGCTTCTCTCTCTAATATATCACATTACTATACTGTACATTAGCTTCTTTAACTACATGAGTTAAACCAGCTGATGAATCTTCATTTATTCTTTCAGTTATTTCCAGTCTTTCTACCATTCCGTCCTTCCTGTCCTCCTCACTTATTTCATTTATTCTTCCCAGATTTATTTCTTTGATTCACCTTCTTTTTTACATTTATTAATTACAGGAAAGGATTATTAAGGATGATTGTCTATTTATTATTTATTTCTTAATTTCATTTTTTTCATAATCTCATTGGCTTGTTCTCTCTCACTCTCTCTCTCTCTCTCTGTTCCTTTCTCACACATTTATTCATACAATCGGATTTTCATAGTTTCTTACACTCCTTTCTTGATTTTTTCTTTCTTTATTTCTTCTTGTACTTCTTTAACTAAAGTTGAAGAGGGTGAGGATTAGGGATTAGAGTGTTGTGTTGTAAGAAGTGATGTCCCTGTGGAGGAGAAGAGGGATGGAGAGAATAACTAGGAGGTACTGGTTTTGGTTATGAAGAGGGAAAGTAGAGCGTTATTTACTCGCTGATCAGCCGACTGTGACGGCCGAGTCAATTAGAGAGGACCGGAGCGTCCAGCCCTCCTCCGTCTCTCTCTCTCTCTCTCTCTCTCTGTCCAGCTCACACTTTCTCTCTCACTATATTCCTTTCTCTCCCTCTTATTCTCTCTCTTACACACTTCTGTCTCTGTTTCTCTCTGCGTCTGTCTCTCAATGTCTTTCTCACCTTCTCTCTCTGTCTCTCATTCCCTTAGTCAGTTTAAGACGTCTTTACTGCTCTACCCAACATCTTAACAAGCAAACAAACAAATCTGTACTTAATGTTGATTAAAGCAAATATGTAACGGTTCAATCGTCTGCTAAAGTTAGTGACGTTCCCTCATGGCACTCATTGTACATCTCTTTTTTCCAAGACGACAGATTACCCTGAATAATCCGAGTGAAATACCGCGTGCTTGTTGTGATTGTGTGCACTAATCAGAGCCGTTACACATTTCTGATATTATTATATTTGTAAATGCGATTCTATATAAATCAAATATTATATTCAGCATATTAACGTATAATATATAAATAAATCGTCCTATTAGCTGATTAGCGGCCCTGTGAGTGTAGTTTGCAAACCGTAAATAAAACTATCTACTCTTTCAGCACAACATGTCGTCTGTCTTCCAGGCGTGAGCACGACAGCACATTATTGTCACTTTGCTTCATTATCATAAGCCCACTCAGCTGTGAAGGGCTCAGACGTTAGCGCGTTAGCACTAATGAGTCCTGCCTGCTTCGTGATGCCTGTTCCATCCACGCCGCATAATAAACCGCGTCGGTGTTTCACTTTTATTTGTGTTTCCATCCAGCGTGACGTGCCGTTCAGACCGACAACAAACTCCCTACTGTTGTCACATGATGAGGATTTTTTTCTTCTGTAAATGAAACCGTACGAGTATCGTTTCTTCTGTCTGCGTCAGAGACTGTTATCTGTAAACACGAGAAGCTCAGGTTTTTTTCTCCCATCTTGAGTAGGAGTAAGGAATTGAATTTTTTTCCAACACACACACACACAAAGCTGCCTGGTCACGGCTATCCCTGCTCCGATTACTCAGCGTGACATTTCACAGGCAAACATCACCCCTCCACATGAAATATCAACCTCACTGAGGATCATCTCAACTTCTCTTTTAGTCAAGAAGAGAAAACATTAAAGGTCGCTATTAAAGTTGCCATATTATACTCCCCCTTTTTAACGAGTTAACATTAGTCTTATGGCTCTCTAACCACAGTCTCTCAGTGTTCCAGCTGAAAGTCAACTCAGTCAGATCAGTTATTCTAGCATTCCTGAAATTCCTTTTTTTTTCATTGTAAGTGGCTTTAAAAGCAAATAAGCTCCTCCCACTCCACGCCCCAATGTGGAAGTGCCTTTTTCCAGACAATACTGTAAGTTCCCAGGGAATAGGACTTCCCTGAAAACCGTTCCTCGGAGTCGAGCGAAGGACTGGCTATGCGACTATTCCTGTTCCCTATTACTTCTGGTCTGATTTATCATCGATATCATAGCAGATGGGAAATTTTAATGGCGTGTTCTAGCAGACATGAAGAGGTTCTAGGTACCAATACTCAGCATATCAATACAATCATTATCATTAATGAATTGTTTGTCATTTTTATTCAAAATATTTGAAGTTTACAAGATTTTAGCATGTGACTAAGTCTAAAGTTAGCAAGACCCTGCTTTCATCCCATTCACATAAGCAAGGCCCTTAACCCTCAACTGCTCAGATATAATGAGATAAAAATATAAGTCACTCTGGATAAGGGTGTTTGCCAAATGACTAAATGTAATATCTTCCCCTAGATCCTACTCCAGTGATCTACAGTACTAACTTATGCCCCTATCCAGATCTTAATCCGAACGTCTACTATCACATGTTTTAATCCAGACCTTAATTCTTCTGAGATCTACAGTACAAACTTTTAATCCATATTCCTCTCCAAGTGCCTGGTTTCACTGACATTCTGGCAGTTGAAGACCTGTTTTTTGGACCAACATACAACCTACTTTAGACATCATCAGGTCTAAAATCCAAGAGATACAATTACAGATTGTTTTCAAGTCTACAAGAACCTCTTCCCTTTCTCTTGAAGTTTACAGATCCATCTTGTGAGGTCTACAAGCCCCTTTTATCTTTATTAATGCAAGTTGTATTTCACACAAATACATTGAAATAGGGCATATTTGTGTGTATACTCTGATCAGCTGCTTGTACTGATGCTGCAGCTCTGGCCCCACAAATGGTGGCTCCACAGGGCCTCTGGAGATGTGCTGTGGTGTGTCTTTTGGGTGCTGAGGGTTGATCTGTGGACCTGTGGACTTGTTTGTCCTGTGCATCTCCCAGTGTGCTGGTTGGATTAGGATCTGAAAAGTTTGCAGGTGATGTTGGTGGACTTGGGCTCTTTGCCTGCTGGGCCCCATTTGCTGCAGGCTGTGGTTCACTGGGTGTTCTGGTGCCTCTCTATTTTGTCCAGCATTTGCAGTTTTTAGCAATTTGGCCTGCAATGGCTTTTATGTCCGATCGGACCGGACAGGCTGGCCTTTGATCTTCACGTGCATGGGTGAGCCTTGGTTGTCCATGATCTGGTCCCCTGTTTCCTGATGTATAATTGAGGATCTACAGTATGAAGTTCAGTTCACCAGTCAGTAGTGTTAATGTCATGGCTGATCGGTGTGCGTATGTGTGACATTTAAAAAAGGAAATGTCATCCCACTATGAATCTTTTCAAGATGCTCTGTGGTAAACACAACCAGATGGCTGAGAAATCTCCTGGCAAAAAAAAGCATATGGAAGAACACAGGCATGGACACATCTAAATTCCTGACATGTTTTGTCTGCTTTACAAACTGACTCATTAATTTCTCAGTTAACAGAGCCGGTTGATAAACACGCTGTTAAAAATGGATCAGTAAAATCTTTTTCTAAAATGACTTACATGGAAAAAAAAAAAGCCGAGCAGAAGCAACCCTACGCTTTGTCCTGTTCGACTCAGACATGAGATGAATAAAGAGATTATTTTTTTTTTTACTTCAGTGGTCTTACTTCATTGTGAACTAACCTGAATAAGTTACAGCACAGCTGGGAGAAGCCTGAACACTTGACAAATAGTGATAAATAACAGAAAATCTGGTCTGAGGTTTGCCAAAAGACATGATGGAGAATAGCAAACGTGGGAAAAATGTTCTCTGGTCTTTTGAGACCACAAGTCTTTTTTAAATATGACACAAAGTGCTACAATTGACAGGAAACCAACACTGCTTATCACCCTGCGAGCATCATGTGCTGATTGTGAAGCATGGTGGTGGTAGCATCGTGTTGAAAGTTTTGCCTCTATCCATAATCCTCTCTTTACCTGATTACTAACCTTTAGTGAACAGCCTCATATAGACATATTAAGCGTCCAAAATTATATTCTTTTCATTTTATTAGGAAAAGAGGGCTGTGATATCTCTAAGTGGGATGTGCACAGATTTATTCTTCGTAGCTAAACATTGAATAAGATGTTCTCCTGGACCTGTTTTCATGGCTTCCTGTTGATTTCAAGATGCCGTATGTTTAAGTGTGCTCTTCAATGTTTTAACTGCACATAATGTACATATTTTGATTTTTTTTTCACTTCAATGGGTTACTATGGGCAATTGTGTGTAGTTTTATATTGGGATATAAAATGTCAATTAAATCCAGTTTAGTTGTAGATTCTATTTGTAACACACACTATTTGTGGCACAATTCAAGCAGGGTAAATACTTATGCTCTGTTTATTTTTTTTGTTTCATATTCAAGTAACTCATAGTGTCATGATATTTTATCTCAATATCTCTGATAGACCCTGTCGAGTTCATTCAGATGTCGGCAGGAGACGAGTAAACGTAGTGTGTGTACACACACTCCATCACACATGTGTACATCCCATCACTGCTCAATATCAGGTAAATAATTACAGGGAGAGTTCTCAGAGACCAGACTTTTCACAGCAGAGTGCAACTGAGCTGAATTTACTGTCTGCTAGACTAATGCACACCGACTTCACACTCTCTGTTGCATTCCATAATACTCCAGGAATTTACAACATTCATCACCGAACAACTTGAAACATCAAACACCACTATGTTCTCTAACACACACCAAGGGTCATGATCGGACGTCAGCACACAAAAATTAACTTAAACAAGAGTAAATAGCGCACAAACACCACACAGTTGTTTTTCTCCAAAATAACACCAGGTTTGCGTCTTCTCAATCAGTCACCATAAACACCAACATTCACTACTAAATGGTAACAAGCACATCAAACATTAACACTCATCATCAAACACAATCAAGCTGCATCAAACACTCATCATCAAACATAAGCACATTAAACACTAAAACTCATCATCAAACACTAGCACATCAAACACTAACACTCATTATCAAACATAAGCACATTAAACACTAACACTCATTATCAAACATAAGCACATTAAACACTAACACTCATCAAGCAAGCACATTAAACACTAAAATCATTATCAAACACAAGAACATTAAACATAAATCATCATCAAACACAAGCACATTAAACTCTAACAATCATCATCAAACATGCATCAAGGACAAACACTTGAAATGAAATCTGATGCAAACTAACTTTGACCACCAAAATACTAATACTCTAATATTCAACCAACAACATGTGCCCTTAAACACCAGCACGCAGCCCTCAAACACTAACAATCAATATTAAATGCTAACAGACACAATCAAGCACCATGAAACACCAGCATTCACATCAAACGCTAACATTTATTATCTAACCCCAACATTAAACCTCAAACAACATACATGCTTAAACACTAACCATGGCATTCATCAACCACCATCTGATAATAACATTCAACATCCAACATTAGCATTTACCCTCAAATATAAATAAAATAACATTTACCATCAAACACCTCTGACACACGTCGGCTCTATAAAACGACGGGTACTTTCCTGTTTATGTAACACTTATGGAAGGAGTCTCCAGTGTCAGTGCTTTAACTCTCTTTCACGACCGAGGAGGTTTTTTAGAGCACATGTTGTTAAAGGAAAACTAAAATCCCTTTTGGTCTTAAAACGTTTTAAAGGAACCATCGTATGTGTTGCAGTCAGTTATTTGCATAAAATTAGTGTGATGGACAGAAACAGATGACTATAATTGCTACTCAGGCCACTTTTGTATTCGCAGAGTCTTAAGTACTTCAGCATTCTGTGTTAGCGGTGGATTAAATAGAAGAATCAAAAACAACAGTAATAACCACAACAAGAAACGAATTCATAAATAAATCGGCGTTGAGGAGAGCGGAACGCTCGGGCTGAGGTGAGCGAGCGGAGTGGAGATGAATTCAGATGCACTGAGGCATGCTAATGCCCTGGCACACACATACTGTAAGCAGGTGCGTCGCTAAAGGTTTATGTTAATCGGAGCAATCAGTGAGTTTGTGCGGGTCCAAGTGATAACAAAAAGACAAACAGCAGCCATCATGCATATTTATTACACTGCAGCTACATGCTAATATGTCTTTAGCATTTTTAAAGGATCTTAGAGTGTTAGCTCAAAAACAAAAAATGGAGTTTAAAACCATCTGTTATTTCTTAGGTTTTTAGGTTCTTAGTTTCCTTATAACAGATTATTTCTTACTTTCATTACAAGAAGAAACATTTTAAAACATTCTGCAGTTTATTAGACCCGGTGTAATTATTATTTCAGCTCCTTATGAAATAATGCAGCACTACTTATAGCAGAGCTCAAGCACTCACACACACACGCAGGAGCTCATGGTTTGCGTCTCATTTCTTGCTCAGGCTTTATATGCGATCCCCCCCACCCCCCGGCTCAGACAGCGACCGGCGGCTTGGAGCTCTCCTCGCCCACGGCCCAGAGCCTCATTCAGCATCCATCATCCTGCGTACGCGTCCACAGGACGGGTGAGATGTTTGCGTTTCCACCTCTTTCTCACTCTGTGTCTGTGTGAAGATAGACACTGAGCGTTGGTCCACAGGAGGCCCCTGGTTTTCATATTACACCATCAGAAATTCCTGCGGTGCTCTGACACAGAGCTGTGAGTGTTAGCGAGCGCTAACACAGCTAACAGACAGCTCTATATTTAGTGTCTGCTGGAAAATCCTGCCTGTTCAGATCCCAGAGTGCAGTCCACCGATCCCTGATCACTCTCACGGCGGTTCTGCCCAAAGTGTCGAGGGTAATTAGATGCTGACACGCCCCGCCCACAGCCTGATTACCTGCTGGTTTGAAAAATGGAGGCTGCCCAGTGTGTAGTCTGTAGTTGGTCGTTAAAACTCAAGACTCCATAAAGTGTACACAACCAGTCAAAAGTTTGTACACCCCTTCTAACTCTATGGTCGTTCCTGATGTTTATTTTTTTCTGCACTGTTAAACGATACTGAAGACGTTTATCCAAAACACACAATAATCTCCTCTGAACAGTTGATATTGAGATGTATATCTGCTCCTTCTGCTCTGTAAAGCTTCATAACGGCTCTAATCTGAGGTGCTGGTTGTTAATTGGTGATTTCCGAGGCTGGTGACTCTAAATGAACGTCTCCTCTGCAGCAGAGCTCAGTTTTGGTCTTGCTTTCCTGGGAAGGTCTTCATGAGAGACAGTTTCATCATCATGGAGCTTGATGGGTTTTACAAACACACTCGACACAATACTGTTCTTGCAAGAACTGTTCCAGAACAGCTGACCTTCATGTCTTAAAATAACATCTGTTAATGTTGTTATTTAATCACCGAATGCTGTACGTGTTATTTTATAGTTCCATCGTTCCAAAATCCAGTATTGTTCTACAACATCGGAAAATAAATCATTAAACAAAAAACAATGAATTAGTAAAATGTGTCCAAACTTTTGACTTGTACTGTATCTTCATGCACATAAGATATGCAAGAAAATGTGCTAAATATGACTTCTCTACGAGGCCTGAAATCACGTCCGGCGTGGTTCAGTTTTTAGGGTCCTAGGTGTCTGTTGCCACTGGTTAAATTCTTAAGAAATGACCTTGAGGATAAGATTTTAAGTGCTTTAAGATGCTTTTAAATGCTTATTAAACGTTGTGGAGCTGTGAAGGTGCAATTTATAAAGATTTAGTTTTTTTATTGATCAATTCTGCACATTTAGGTTCTTCTAGGCGTTCCAGTTTTGTTGTGTTTCAGCGTTATGATCCTAATGTTTAGTAATTAATGAGCTCCTGCCCATCCTACAGCTTCTTCCAGAAGTACTCACTGATCGTTCCTCTCAGCTGTGTGTCATTTAACCCGTCTGTATAAAACCCCAACGCTGCCTTTAAGTCCTTCTCTGAAGTTCAGTTCTCTGAAGCCTGTGTCTGTTCAAGTGCTTTGGGCTGGAAAAATGAAAGAAAAAAAATTGTGTTTGTTTATTCTTAACTATATTTATCATTGTTATGATATCTTTATCTTGATTTAAGTTCAGTATATAACTACAGTATAAACCGCAGATCCTTCTCAGAGACAGAGACGAAAAAGAGAAAGAGAAAAACAAAACATTATTTAGATAAAGAAAAAAAGGAGAGAAGAGTGTTATACACATATAGAGTATGTGCCCTTTAATAAAAAAAAATAAAAGAAAATAATAATTAGTGTTTTTTCCCCTCCGAATAAAAAAATGAATAAATCAGATGACCTATAGATCTGACGTGGCTGACAGTTAATTCGATGTTTT